>NC_088413.1:19921472-19941839 GCF_034236695.1 Oncorhynchus nerka | reverse complement strand
TACAGGAAGAGAGACTGTAGATTCCTTTAACAACAACTTTGTTATAAGATCAGCAAAAATGAAGCAATCATTAACAACCACTCAACAGTGCATCGTAAGGAAAGCCCAACAAACAGAGTTCTCTCTCCTCTTATAGGAAAATTACAAAGCATTTTTTGTCATTGTGGCAGTTTAGCAGATGGGTGGAACATAGATGGGTGGAGACGGAACGTGTGTAAAAGCTGATTTAGCTTGTCTGTTCAGATTAAGATAGCTAACGTTGCCACCATTGTTTGTTCCTTCCTTTATGTTTCCACCCATCTAAGTTCCTGTAGATATATGAGAACAGGATGTCACACACTCAGGTCGTACCCAAACGGCTCTTATCTGTACGCCCACACTTATGACTAAGTCACATAAGACAATCTTGTATCAGCAAAAAATACTAACATAAATTAATGGACAACTGATAACTGAGCCCTGGCCCCTCTCTCCTCCCACCCCTGTCGTAACATTGTCGTGTTCCAGGCTGACTGCAATGAAGACGCCTTCCAGATCTCACAACTTCTGGATAGGTGTTTAACACATCAGCTAACCACATGATATGATATAGCAATCGGAGGCCCATTAGTTGTTGTGTGCAGCCTGACTGCAATATAGTCCACCTTGAACGAGACCGCTCTCTCCTTCTTGTGGTTGATAGAGTGAGCCGTACTGAGCTCTGCCCTCACAGACACAGGAAACTACTAACCCTGCTACTGCTACTGCTCTCCCTCCCATCTCTCTCTGATAGCCACAGTTTAATCTTCTCTCTCTGGTTAGACAGCCTACTTGTTACTCTTTGACTCAAGTTTATTTCAAAGCCATCACTAAGTGTTAATTCTCTTTAAAACTATGTCAAATGATTCACCAAAATTTTTTTTTATTATAGTTTAAACCCCATTTCCTCCCCAGTTGCTAGTTACAATCTTGTCTCAGCGCTGAAAGTCCTCGGTGGAGTTCTGGAGAGGAGAAGGTCATGAACACCTAGCCTCCAACTTCTAAACACAATACCTCTCTGATTCAGAGGGGTTGGGTTAAATGCGGAAGACACATTTCAGTTGAATGCATTCAGTTGTACAACTGACTAGGTATCCCCCTTCCTTTCACTAACCCAGAAGTCAACCTCACCAATGTGTTGGAAGAAACACCATTTGACTGACATTCAAAGTTAGGTTGCAGGCTCCCGTCCCTCCACAAGGAGTCACTAGAGTGCGATGAGCCAAGAATAGCTCCCCTCCTGCCAAACTCTCCCCTAACCCGGACAGTGCTTGGCCAGTTTTGGGTCACCCGATGGGGTTCCTGGTCAAGGCCCGTTGTGACGCAGCATGGGATCAAACCCCAGGCTGTAGTGACGCCTCAGCACTGTGATGACTTAGACCGCTGTGCTAATCAGTAATATAATGGTGAATATTAAACAATATTGATGCAGAGCGAGGGAATCAGAAACATAATTTTCATAGCTGCTGAATGTGTACAGCAACTGTATAGATAGCACCTAATCCAGCAGACATATAGTGTTTTCAGACCCCTTGACTTTTTCACATTTTGTGACATTTACAGCCATATTCTAAAATGTATTAAATAAAAAAAAGATCATCAATCTACACTCAATACCTCATAATGACTAAGTGAAAACAGGTTTTAGATTTTTTTTCTCCCAAAAAATTAACTGAAATACCTTATTTACATAAGTATTCAGATCCTTTGCTACCAAGACTCTTCCTAGCGCTGGTCGCCTGGCAAAACTGAGCAATCGGGGGAGAAGGGCCTTGGTCAGGGATGTTACCAAGAACCCGATGGTCACTCTGGCAGAGCTCCAGAGCTCCTCTGTGGCGATGAGAGACCGTTCCAGAAGTACAACCATCTCTGCAGCACTCTACCAATCAGGCCTTTATAGTAGAGTGGCCAGACGGGAGACACTCCTCAGTAAAAGACACATGACAGCCCGCTTGGAGTTTGCCGAAAGACACCTAAATGACTATTAGACCATGAGAAACAAGATTCTCTGGTCTGATGAAACCAAGTTTGAACTATTTGTTTGGCCTGAACGCCAAGCATCACGTCTGGGGGAAGCCTTTCACCATCCCTACGGTAAAGCTTGGCGGGGGCAGTATCAAGCTACGGGGATATTTTTCAGCGGCAGGGACTGGGAGACTGGGAGTCAGGATCAAGGAAAATATGAATGGAGCAAAGTACAGTGAGATCTTTGATGAAAACCTGGTCCAGTGCGCTCAGAACCTCAGACTGGGTCGAAGGTTCACCTTCCAACAGGAGAATGACCTTAAGCACACAGCCAAGCCAACGCAGGAGTGGCTTTGGGACAAGTCTCTGAATGTCTTTGAGTTGCCCAGCTAGAGCCCGGACATGAACCCGATCCAACATCTCTGGAGAGACCTGAAAATAGCTGTGTTGCGAAACTCCCCATCCAACCTGACAGGGCTTAAGAGGATCTGCAGAGAAGAATGGGAGAAATTCCTAGAAATACAGGCGTGCTAAGCTTGTAGCGTCAGACCCAAGAAGACTCAGGGCTGTAATCAATGCCAAAGGTGCTTCAAATCAAATCAAAGTTTATTTGTCACGTGCTTCAACAAAGAACTGAGTAAAGGGTCTGATTTAAAAAATTAAAATAATTGTCATAAAAAAATGTTTTTGCTTTGTTATCATGAGGTGTTAGGTGTAGATTGAAGAGGGGGAAAATGATTTAACCCACATTAGAATAAGCCTGTAATGTAACAAAATGTGGAAAAAGTGAACATGTCTGAATACATTCCAAATGCACTGTATTTACAGAGTGATGTGTGTTTGCACAGATCAATAGAGGTCACATTCTAATGCATGCACACAGGCAGGAAACACAACAAGGCTTCTGAGAATTGTTTGTTCACACTTCTTCCATACTGATCTACGTGTGAATATGACCAACACCACTGCTGATACTAAATAAAGGTTCCCATAGTAACAGTACAGAGATACCCTTAAACCTCATCATCATCATTCTCCTCTGATCAGGGACTGATTCAGGTCTAGAATACTAATAGCCAATACACCACTTTAATCATTCAATCACCCAGAATAATGGAAAACAGCACTACAGTGAAGATTGAGGCCCCCAGTCCAGGGTTTCCCAACCCTCTCATCAGGGACCATCAGACGTTTCACATTTCAGTTTTAGCACTTAACTGGCACACCTGATTCAGTCTACTAACCATCAACTCCTTAACTAATTGATGCAGGTGTCCCTGTCTGGTGAACCCAGAGGAGAAGATTGGGAAGTACTGCACCTTGTAGGCAACCCTGGTCCTGGAGTGCCGCAGGCATGTTTTTAATTTAACCGACCTGGAAGAACAGATGTGTTGAATTTAGGCATTCACTGAACTGATTCCTATGGAACACCTTTATCGGCATTCCATAGATCCCTACTGTGTGAGACTGGATTTGAATAACCCTAGTCTAAGCTTTTTCCGTCAATCATGCCTTAGCTGATTAAGTGAAATTCTTCCCTCTTCTGGTAACTGTGAAGAATGCTCCATGTCACTGCAGTTTATCTAGACCAAAGCATCTGTCGACCCTCTATTTAAACTGTTTGTTTCCCCAGAATCCAACTCCTAAATAAGTTTGTGGCCCATTTGCAGGTGTGAGACAGTCATGTGAATATGAAAACTCCTTTATGAGATCAATTAATGAAAGATCAACAGTCAAGGACATATTTTAGTCATTGTACTATTTGATGTTTATTGTCAACCTGCCTCATAGACGAACCACATAGGCCATGTCCGACATCTGTCTTGACTACTACTGACTAAAACTACTCTGTTCTAATCATACTACACACTATTTAGAACGTGGCCTGGCGAGCCGGCTGGATCTCTCACCTTGTTTCGCTATGTCATGTCATTTCTATCATTAAATGCGATGATGATTATTTCATCAACTCAATTAACAAACACGTTCAATTATTACACGATTAAATTAATCATATAACTAATTAAGTAGTAATCTTGGGGCACCATGGAAAAAGTTTAATGAGTTACTGTTTCCCGAATTCACTCAATATCAGAATATATCATTATCATTTTAGTCGTCCATTAATTATTATTTACCTCATCAGTCTCATTCTGAATGTTGCAAAATTCTTGGATATCTGCACAAACCCGAGCATAAATGATGAATCAGTGATATACAAATTGGCTTAAAAACGTTTCACATTGTAAAGGCCTTGACATTAATTAATAATAATTTTATTTGGTCTGTAACACCATGGGCCAAATAGGTGACTGTAAATGGCATCGTATTGTGTTGTATTATGCAAGACAGCACTCTACAAAATAAAATGAATTATTATAACCATACAGCAAATTAGACAATGTAGGCTTCCTCTCTGCCTATTGGCGTATTTGCATATTCAAACCTGTCTCAAAATACAACATTCCCCCTTTAATTAAGACATAAGCTTTTAACCTGACTGGTTTTTTAAAGACAGTTTGATATGAAGCCTACACGTTGTGTGCTCTTGTAGGAAACAGTAACTCCCCATTACTGACCTATACTAATGTATAACTAATGAACACGAGGCAGAGAACTGGTTTCAAGTGCAGGGCGCAGCAGGTGTTTATTGCAAAGGACCACAGGAGGAGGCAGGTAGCTGGGTCCAGGCAGAAGGTCATACACTGCGGGTCCAAAAGGGCAACAGTACAGGCAGGGAAAAGGCTAGTAATGTAGTCGGGGAGATCAGGCAATAGGTAGGTAACAGGAAATCTGGTAGGCTAAAGTACATGCAGGGAATAGCGAAAAGGCGTTGTTAGTAAGTCAGGCAAAAACTATCATACACGGGAATCATGGGAAAACCAGCATGCCAAAAGACGTGTGTCACAAAACAAACAATACCTCACAGTGACAGGATGCAAAGAACTGAACTAAATAATGTGTGATAATGACCTACAGATGATTGAACAGGTGATTAGAATTCAGGTGATTGGGATCTGGGGAGTGAGCTGCATTCAGGTGATCTACATGTTTCAGGGTGAGAGTTGGAAGCAGATGTTACAATAACTGGGCTAATAACTAATCAAGCAAAGAATATCAAGAAATGTGCAAACGAGCGACTCTGCGCTCTGATCAGTACTGATGTGAAATGCCCATTCACTCGCAGGTGATTTAAAGACCACTTGTGGGCAAACCCCTTTCAAATTACATTTTTACTCCGTTGTGCTCTGGGTCTGCCTACAACAAAATCACAGACTCAATCTTGCAAAGTTATATTTGTATTGGTTTGTTGCATTGAAAAGGGGATGATAAAATATTGATTTGATTCCTGAAAAAACAATGATCTTCATAGTGCAATCTAATGGGGTTGAACTCAGTGAAGTTCAATCTCTTCCATCTCTGTTTCATGGCGTTTCTTCTGCGCATCAGTCCTGGAGAAAGTGTGCGGCCATAGACTGTCTGTTTTTTGGGGCCTGTCACTTACAGTAACAATAAGAAACTGTGTTTTTAACCACTATATGTATCAATCCTTTCCAGATAACAGATGAATCAAAACTCTCTTTAGAAGCATTTTTCTCGTAAATAACCAACATGACTACAGAGAGAGACCAGTTACAACAACCTGACTAAAGAGAGAGGCCAGCTACAACAACCTGACTAAAGAGAGAGGCCAGCTACAACAACCTGACTAAAGAGAGAGGCCAGCTACAACAACCTGACTAAAGAGAGAGGCCAGCTACAACAACCTGACGAAAGAGAGAGGCCAGCTACAACAACCTGACTAAAGAGAGAGACCAGTTACAACAACCTGACTAAAGAGAGAGGCCAGCTACAACAATCTAACTAAAGAGAGAGGCCAGTTACAACAACCTGACTAAAGAGAGAGGCCAGCTACAACAATCTGACTAAAGAGAGGCCAGCTACAACAACCTGACTAAAGAGAGAGGCCAGCTACAACAATCTGACTAAAGAGAGAGGCCAGCTACAACAACCTGACTAAAGAGTGAGGCCAGCTACAACAACCTGACTAAAGAGAGGCCAGCTACAACAACCTGACTAAAGAGAGAGGCCAGCTACAACAATCTGACTAAAGAGAGAGGCCAGGTACAACAACCTGACTAAAGAGAGAGGCCAGCTACAACAACCTGACTAAAGAGAGAGGCCAGCTACAACAACCTGACTAAAGAGAGAGGCCAGCTACAACAATCTGACTAAAGAGAGAGGCCAGCTACAACAACCTGACTGAAGAGAGAGGCCAGCTACAACAACCTGACTAAAGAGAGGCCAGCTACAACAACCTGACTAAAGAGAGAGGCCAGCTACAACAATCTGACTAAAGACAGAGGCCAGGTACAACAACCTGACTAAAGAGAGAGGCCAGCTACAACAACCTGACTAAAGAGAGAGGCCAGCTACAACAACCTGACTAAAGAGAGAGGCCAGCTACAACAACCTGACTGAAGAGAGAGGCCAGCTACAACAACCTGACTAAAGAGAGAGGACAGTTACAACAACCTGACTAAAGAGAGGCCGGCTACAACAACCTGACTAAAGAGAGAGGCCAGCTACAACAATCTGACTAAAGAGAGAGGCCAGTTACAACAACCTGACTAAAGAGAGAGGCCAGCTACAACAATCTGACTAAAGAGAGAGGCCAGCTACAACAACCTGACTAAAGAGAGGCCAGCTACAACAACCTGACTAAAGAGAGAGGCCAGCTACAACAACCTGACTAAAGAGAGAGGCCAGCTACAACAACCTGACTAAAGAGAGAGGCCAGCTACAACAATCTGACTAAAGAGAGAGGCCAGCTACAACAATCTGACTAAAGAGAGAGGCCAGCTACAACAACCTGACTAAAGAGAGAGGCCAGCTACAACAACCTGACTAAAGAGAGAGGCCAGCTACAACAATCTGACTAAAGAGAGGCCAGCTACAACAATCTGACTAAAGAGAGAGGCCAGCTACAACAACCTGACTAAAGAGAGAGGCCAGCTACAACAACCTGACTAAAGAGAGAGGCCAGCTACAACAACCTGACTAAAGAGAGAGGCCAGCTGCAACAACCTGACTAAAGAGGGAGGCCAGCTACAACAACCTGACTAAAGAGAGAGGCCAGCTACAACAACCTGACTAAAGAGAGAGGCCAGCTACAACAACCTGACTAAAGAGAGAGGCCAGCTACAACAACCTGACGAAAGAGAGAGGCCAGCTACAACAACCTGACGAAAGAGAGAGGCCAGCTACAACAACCTGACGAAAGAGAGAGGCCAGCTACAACAACCTGACGAAAGAGAGAGGCCAGCTACAACAACCTGACTAAAGAGAGGCCAGCTACAACAATCTGACTAAAGAGAGAGGCCAGTTACAACAACCTGACTAAAGAGAGAGGGCAGCTACAACAACCTGACTAAAGAGAGGCCAGCTACAACAACCTGACTAAAGAGAGGCCAGCTACAACAATCTGACTAAAGAGAGGCCAGGTACAACAACCTGACTAAAGAGAGAGGCCAGCTACAACAACCTGACTAAAGAGAGAGGCCAGCTACAACAACCTGACTAAAGAGAGAGGCGATCTCAGGCAAAGCTTTTTGTGATAGGTGAGATATAAACTGTGGTGAATTAGAAGTAAAATCAAATGCAAAAGTGTGTACATATATGGGTTTGAGAGTATAATGACACTTGCTAACTTTCTCAATGTGTTCACCTTTGCTCTTCAACAGAGCAGCATTGTCAAGAGGGATGGAGATACTTTGACTGCAGTTTCTACTTCCTCTCCTCTGATACGAAAACCTGGGTTTTCACCATCCTTCCACCATTTCAAAGTAGTCAAGGTTGTCGACTGGGTTGGGTATTCTATGGATTGTAGCTAAAATGGAACAGATAAAGATTAATCCTCTATCTATCTATCTCTATGGGTCAAGGTCACGGTAATAGAAGGAAGAAACTGATCTTGTAGAAAACAGCCAGTAGGGGGAGACAAACACTTATAAAAGTAGGTATTATGCCCAACAAGAGGTACTTTTCTGACAGGCATTACATTGACAAGCAGATTATAGACAAAACCTAAAACTGACCCTTACCTTGACCCGAACCTTCACCTAATTTGAACATATTCAGATACTGAACAGATGATACATGTTTTATGATGAAATAATATGATGTTATTGATGTTTAAAATTAATCATTTTTATTTTTAGAAGTCCTGTTGTACTTGTGGGGACCTTATATCCATGGATGAAACGTGGCCTGTGTTTTTAGTACTGATGCAGTGCATAAGACCTAAATAGAATGTGAATAATGACTTTAAGGGCACGTCTCAAATGGCACCATATTCCCTGTATAGTGCACTACCTTTAACCAGGGTCCATCACTATGTAGGAAATAGGGTTCTATTTGGGACACAGTAAGTTTAGGGAAGTTATTGTGGAACACCTATTGTATTGTAATTTCAGTTGATTTCAGCATGTGTTGCTGTGCCAACACATTTTAGGCCATACCACTGACTGATTGACTGACGTTGGTGGATATTAGCAGACCTGTGCCACGTATTCATTAGGGCACGCCAGAGGAACAGCACATGAAAACACATTATTCTTATTGGACAGGTACAGTTAGTCCCTCCCTGTTTCAGTTTGCTTTCTTCCGTTTTGTGCCTAATGAATAAAACCCACATACTTTAGCTGTGCTGATGTTGCCTGGCTTAATGGAACCCAAACACTCAAAGTATTTAACAGATTTCAAATAGGTTTTCAACCCAGGTCTGGTTATTCATTATTTTTTAACCTGTTGCTTCTACTCGGGACGCTTGCGTCCCAACTAGAGCTCTGGAAATGCAAATGCGCTACGCTAAATGCTAATAGTATTAGTTAAAACTCAAAAGTTCATTAAAATACACATGCAGGGTATCGAATTAAAGCTACACTCGTTGTGAATCCAGGCAACAAGTCAGATTTTTAAAATGCTTTTCGGCGAAAGCATGAGAAGCTATTATCTGATAGCATGTAACACCCCAATAGACCCACAGGGGACGTAAACAAAATAATTAGCATTTCGGCGTTACACAAACCGCACAATAAAATAGAAAACATTCATTACCTTTCACCATCTTCTTTGTTGGCACTCCTAGATGTCCCATAAACACTATTTGGGTCTTTATTTCGATTAAATCGGTCCATATAAAGCCTAGATATCGTTATATGTAGACTGTGTGATAAACGAAAAAAACATTGTTTCAAAACGTAACGTCATTTTTTAAAATTCAAAAAGTCGACGATAAACTTTCACAAAACACTTCGAAATACGTTTGTAATGCAACTTTAGGTATTAGTAAACGTTAATAAGCGATAAAATTCATCAGGAGGCGATGTAAAGATCATTAGCTGTCCGTCTGGAAAAATGTCCGGCTAGAAACTCAACGAAAATATCCGGTCCTAGACCAGAGGAGATACGGTGCCCTGCATGTGTTTGACCAAGAAAAAACTTGAAGGGAAATGACAAGACTCTAGACACCGTGTGGAAGCTGTAGGTACTGCAACCTCAGTCAATTAATTGTGGTTCACCTTTATCAATGGGTTCAAGTAGCGCATGGATATATTTTCCCATTTTCAGTGATCAGTTTTTCCTGTGCTTTTCGATGTAAATGCCGTTCTGGTAAAGCCACAGCAGTGATTTAACCAGTTTTTTAAACGTCTGAGTGTTTTCTATCCACACAGACTAAGCAAATGCATATACTATATTCCTGGCATGAGTAGCAGGGCGCTGAAATGTTGCGCGATTTTTAACAGAATGTTCAAAAAAGTAGAGGGTCGACTTAAGAGGTTAAAGCATCCAGAGACATTATTAAGATACATCCAATATGTTAATCAGTGATATAGAGTAGTAAGAGATCATATAGAGGGTGTGTCTGGTGTATGTATTTGTATTTATTATGGATCCCCATTAGTTCCTGCCAAGGCAGCAGCTACTCCTCCTGGGGTTTATTATGGATCCCCAATAGTTCCTGCCAAGACAGCAGCTACTCTTCCTGGGATCCACCAAAATTAAAGCAGTTATACCATTTAAAAAAACAGTATAATACATTCACAACATATTTCACCACACATTAAGTGTGTGCCCTCAGGCTCCTACTACCACATATCTACAACACAAAATCTGTGAGTAAGTGTGTGTATAGTGCCTATGTTATCGTCTATGTATGCATGTAACTGTTTCTGTTCGTATGTGGGTGGAACTTCCCCCAGTAGACCAGGAAGTTATTCAGGAATCACATAACAAGGTGAAAAGTAGAAGAAAGTGTCCCAACTTTAACCAGCCAGGCATGTTACTGTATAACCAGCCAGGACATGTTACTGTATAACCAGCCAGGACATGTTACTGTATAACCAGCCAGGACATGTTACTGTATAACCAGCCAGGACATGTTACTGTATAACCAGCCAGGACATGTTACTGTATAACCAGCCAGGACATGTTACTGTATAACCAGCCAGGACATGTTACTGTATAACCAGCCAGGACATGTTACTGTATAACCAGCCAGGACATGTTACTGTATAACCAGCCAGGACATGTTAGTGTATAACCAGCCAGGACATGTTACTGTATAACCAGCCAGGATATGTTACCGTATAACCAGCCAGGACATGTTACCGTATAACCAGCCAGGACATGTTACCGTATAACCAGCCAGGACATGTTACCGTATAACCAGCCAGGACATGTTACCTTATAACCAGCCAGGACATGTTACCGTATAACCAGCCAGGACATGTTACCGTATAACCAGCCAGGACATGTTACCGTATAACCAGCCAGGACATGTTACCGTATAACAAGCCTTGACATGTTACTGTATAACCAGCCAGGACATGTTACTGTATAACCAGCCAGGACATGTTACTGTATAACCAGCCATGACATGTTACTGTATAACCAGCCAGGACATGTTACTGTATAACCAGCAGGACATGTTACTGTATAACCAGCCAGGACATGTTACTGTATAACCAGCCAGGACATGTTACTGTATAACCAGCCAGGACATGTTACTGTATAACCAGCCAGGACATGTTACTGTATAACCAGCCAGGACATGTTACTGTATAACCAGCCAGGACATGTTACTGTATAACCAGACAGGACATGTTACTGTATAACCAGCCAGGACATGTTACTGTACAACCAGCCAGGACATGTTACTGTATAACCAGCCAGGACATGTTACTGTATAACCAGCCATGTATTTCATTTTTATTTAACCTTTATTTAAGTCAGTAAAAAAACAAAAAAACATCTTATTTACAACGACGGCCTACCAAAAGAAAAAGGCGTCCTGCGGGGACGGGGGCCTGGGATAAAAAATAAATACAATATTAATATAGGACAAAACACACATCATAACAAGAGAGACAACACAACACTATATAAAGAGAGACCCAAGATAACAACACAACATAACAAAAACATGGTAGCAACGCAACATGGTAGCAGCACAAAACATGGTAAAAACATTACTGGGTACAGACAACAGCACAAAGGTCAAGAAGGTAGAGACAAGAATACATCACACAAAGCAGACACAACTGTCAGTAAGAGTGTCCATGACTCTTCGAATGGGGAGATTGAGATTAAACTGTCCAGTTTGAGTGTTTGTTGTAGTTTGTTCCAGTTTCAAGCTGCAGCGAACTGAAAAGAGAAGTGACCCAGGGATGTGTGTGCTTTGGGGATCTTTAACAGAATGCGACTGGCAGAACGGGTGTTATATGTGGAGAATGAGGGCTGCAGTAGGTATCTCAGATAGGGGGGAGTGAGGTCTAAGAGGGTTTTATAAATAAGCATCAACCAGTGGGTCTTGTGACAGGTATACAGAGATGACCAGTTTACAGAGGAGTACAGAGTGAAGTGATGTGTCCTATAAGGAGCACTGGTGGCAAATCTGATCTGGGTCAGACACCATATAGGACTGTATCCACAAAGAAATGGCCTTGAGAGCTCCTTTATCAATACTACTTAACATATCAGTCTAATTCCTGTTTAACCCTTGTGTGGTGTTCGGGTCTTTGGGACCCATTTTCAATGTTTACTAAAATAGAAATGATATACAATTAATATTTTTTTTGGACCTGATATTCATTGGCCTTGTCTAATTTTCTGTGAAGAACATGTAAAATAACACATTTTCATTGAGTTCACACTGTGCACCCCCCTACACATTTATGTGGTGTTCGGGTAATAAAAGTGTGGGAAAGTGTGTGTGTCGGTGAAAACAATTAAACATTTTACAAAAGGTTTGCTGTGTGCCTGCACTCTGTCTTCCTCCTCCCTGGGCCTGCTGTTTCAAAATAGCACCAAGAACCTTTGTCAGCCCGCCTGTCTCCCGCTTCTCTCGCACTCCTTTCACTTTGTATCAAATCAAATCAAAAAATGTTAGTCACATACACATGGTTAGCAGATGTTAATGCGAGTGTAGCGAAATGCTTGTGCCTCTAGTTCCGACAATGCAGTAATATCTAACAAGTAATCTAACAAATACACAATAACTACCTTATACACACACAAATGTAAAGGGATGAATAAGAATATGTACAAATAAATATATGGATGAGCGATGGCCGTGCGGCATAGGCAAGATGCAGTAGATGGTATTGAATACAGTATATACATATGAGATGAGTCATGTAGTAAATGTAAACATTATTAAAGTGGCGTTATTTAAAGTGACTAGCGGTACCTTTATTAAGTCAATTTATTTAAGTGGCCAGAGATTTGAGTCAGTATGTTGGCAGCAGCCTCTCTATGTTAGTGATGGCTGTTTAACAGTCTGATGGCCTTGAGATATAAGCTGTTTTTCAGTCTCTCGTCCCAGCTTTGATGCACCTGTACTGACCTTGCATTCCAGATGATAGAGGGGTGAACAGGCAGTGGCTTGGGTGGTTGTTGTCCGTGATGATCTTTTTGGCCTTCCTGTGACATTGGGTGGTGTAGGGGGCATTGAGGGCAGGTAGTTTACCCCCTTTTATGCATTGTGCAGACCGCTCTACCCTCTGAAGAGCCTTGCGGTTAAGGGCGGTGCAGTTGCCATTCCAGGCGGTGATACAGCCTGACAGGATGCACTCGATTGTGCATCTGCAAAAGTTTGTGAATGATTTAGAAGACAAGCCAAATTTCTTCAGCCTCCTGAGGTTGAAGAGGCGCTGTTGTGCCTACTTCAGCACGCGGTCTGTGTGGGTGGACCATTTCAGTTTGTTTGTGATGTGTACACCAAGGAACTTAACTTTCCACCTTCTCCACTACTGTCCCGTCGATGTGGGTAGGGGGGTGCTCCCTCTGCTGTTTCCTGAAGTCCACGATCATCTCTTTTGTTTTGTTGAAAGTGAGTGTGAGGTTATTTTCCTGACAACACACTCCGAGTGCCCTCACCTCCACCCTGTAGGCCGTCTCGTAATTGTTGGTAATCAAGCCTACCAATGTGGTGTCATCTGCAAACTTGATGATTGAGTTGGAAACGTGCATGGCCACACAGTCATGGGTGAAGAGGGAGTACAGGAAAGGGCTGAGAACCCACCCTTTTGGGGCCCCAGTGTTGAGGATCAGCGGGGTGGAGATGTTGTTTCCTACCTTCACCACCTGGGGGCGGCCCGTCAGAAACTCTAGGATCCAGTTGCACAGAGCGGGGTCGAGACTGATGTGTTGAGGGTACTACGGTGTTAAATGCTGAGCTGTATTCAATGAACAGCATTCCTACATAGGTATTCCTCTTGTGCAGATGAGATAGGGCAGTGTGATGGCGATTGCATCGTCAGTGGACCTATTGGGGCAGTATGCAAATTGAAGTGGGTCTAGGGTATCAGGTAGGGTGGAGGTGATATGGTCCTTGACTAGTCTAAAAGCACTTCATGATGACAGAGGTGAGTGCAACGGGGTGATAGTCACTTCGATCAGTTACCTTAGCTTTCTTGGGAACAGGAACAATGGTGGCCATCTTGAAGCATGTGGGGGCAGTAGATTGGGATACGGATTGATTGAACGTCAGTAAAAACTAAAACAGGAAATGCCCATGCTCAGGTCCATCCAAAGCTGGTCTGACCAGTTGGATTCCACGCTTCAAGATTACTTTGATCACATGAGATATGGCATATGTTCTGGATAGCCTCAGACAATAACATTGATGTATACGCTGACTCGGTGAGCGAGTTTATTAGCAAGTGCATCGGAGCGTATTCAACAATTATATATAGGAGGTTACTGTCATTAATGGCAGCAGTCAACGAAGTTGAATTTAAGGTGAAAAATGTCTGTGTATTATTTAGGATGTTCTAACTATGTCTAACAGTTCTTAACCCTGTAGGTACTGGTATTAACCATGCTATCTGATGGTTTTTAACCCTGTAGGTACTGGTATTAACCATGCTATCTGATGGTTTTTAACCCTGTAGGTACTGGTATTAACCATGCTATCTGATGGTGTTTAACCCTGTAGGTACTGGTATTAACCATGCTATCTGATGGTTTTTAACCCTGTAGGTACTGGTATTAACCATGCTATCTGATGGTGTTTAACCCTGTAGGTACTGGTATTAACCATGCTATCTGACTGTTATTAACCCTGTAGGTACTGGTATTAACCATGCTATCTGATGGTTTTTAACCCTGTAGGTACTGGTATTAACCATGCTATCTGATGGTTTTTAACCCTGTAGGTACTGGTATTAACCATGCTATCTGATGGTTTTTAACCCTGTAGGTACTGGTATTAACCATGCTATCTGATGGTTTTTAACCCTGTAGGTACTGGTATTAACCATGCTATCTGATGGTTTTTAACCCTGTAGGTACTGATATTAACCATGCTATCTGATGGTTTTTAACCCTGTAGGTACTGGTATTAACCATGATATCTGACTGTTGTTAACCCTGTAGGTACTGGTATTAACCATGATATCTGATGGTGTTTAACCTTGTAGGTACTGGTATTAACAATGATATCTGACTGTTGTTAACCCTGTAGGTACTGGTACTAACCATGATATCTGATGGTTTGTAACCCTGTAGGTACTGGTATTAACCATGATATCTGACTGTTGTTAACCCTGTAGGTACTGGTATTAACCATGATATCTGATGGTGTTTAACCTTGTAGGTACTGATATTAACCATGATATCTGACTGTTGTTAACCCTGTAGGTACTGGTACTAACCATGATATCTGATGGTTTGTAACCCTGTAGGTACTGGTATTAACCATGATATCTGATGATTTTTAACCCTGTAGGTACTGGTACTAACCATGATATCTGATGGTTTGTAACCCTGTAGGTACTGGTATTAACCATGATATCTGACTGTGTTTAACCCTGTAGGTACTGGTATTAACCATGATATCTGACTGTTGTTATCCCTGTAGGTACTGGTATTAACCATGATATCTGACTGTTTTAACCCTGTAGGACCTGGTATTAACCATGATATCTGATGATTTTTAACCCTGTAGGCACTGGTATAAATAAACAGCAGCCTGATAATTGTGGGGGCCAAGCAGAAAATGGTGAGGAGGACTGTGTTGAGATACGGGAAGATCAGAGTCCTCTAAAGGAAAGACTTGTCATGTGACAGGAAACTCAACTGGATTTGTGAGAAAGTGGTTTAACATCACCATGACAACATTCAGTAAAACACAGCAGCCTACAGTGCACACAACTTCCTCCATTCTCGCTCACATGTACTAGATTCAGTCCATAGTGCAGAAGATCTGCGCTATAACGCAATACAAAGGCAATGTTCCTGCATTTGTGAAGACTGCATTCACAGTAAACTCTACATATGTCAGCTTCATTGAAAATTAACTTTACATTTCAATAGCACTATAGCGCAGATGTTCTGCTCTATGGATGGAATCTAGGATTCAGAATGAGCCATAGCAGAGGAAGAAGAAAATTAAGGTAATATCAGAGAGAGAGAACAAAAAGGGAAACCAATTATAGTTCTGTTAAGATTTAGAGAACAGTATGTAAAAGTATAATTAAACACACAATGACTCAACCCAAATTAATAAACAAACACAGCATCAGCTTAATTCATTTATTCAAATATGACTTGTGTTTGGGTTGACAAATCACTTACATTTCTAGGACAAAAACACTGAATAAAAGAATAAATATCACGGAACAGAATGAACAAGGATGGAGAGGATATTACACCAAACTGTCTGGTCTACCAAAGAGTGCGTCACAAATTACACCCTGTTTCCCCATGTAGTGCACTATATACAGAATAGGGTGCCATTAAAGACACATATCAAGTCTCCTTCTTATTGGTGGATAGCCTTGAAACATCCTGTCATTTGTTGTGGGCCACAGACAGATGGAACTATTTATTCTTATCACCAAGACTTGAATTATTCATTATTTTGTAAATGGTTAAACATATTTATAGGTGGTGTTTCCTTTCTGAACAACATTTAGCAATTGTTCCCTACTGAGCAAAAAACTGGTTGAATCAACTTTGTTTTCTCACGTGATTTCAAACCCAAAAAGTATGTGATGATGTTGAATCAACGTGGATAACTGATTGGATTTGCAAAAGTAATCAACGTAGGGGCGTTTCATATTTTTATCACCCAGCTTTTAACCTAAATCCAATGACATTTGTTGTTGATTTCACATTGAATTCACTGTTAGTTTTGATTTACATTTGGTTGAGTTGTCAACTAGAGTTGAACTAACATCTGTGCCCATTGATTTGTTGGTAGTCTAACAAAACAAGCTTTGTAGTGTTTTCAGTCGTTAATTACTTGTTTGTCATGTAGCTAACTACTGGAACTACATTTACTTTTTTGGCAAAAATGTATTTATTTTTCAGAATCAGACCTGCTTTATTCTCACTTGAAACATTTGTTAAAAGGTCTTCAGTGCCCTCAGAAAGTATTCATACCCATATGTAACAGTATAACTTTAGACTGTCCCTCGCCCATAGCCGGGCGCGAACCAGGACCCTCTGCACACATCAACAACAGTCACCCACGGGGCTATCGTTACTCATCGCTCCACAAAAGCCGTGGCCCTTGCAGAGCAAGGGGAACCACTACTTCAAGGTCTCAGAGCAAGTGACGTCACCGATTGAAACGCTATTTAGTGCGCACCACAGCTAACTGTTTCACATCCGTTACACTCACCCCCCTTTTGACCTCCTCCTTTTCCGCAGCAACCAGTGATCCAGGTCACGGAACCAATGTAACAGTATATAGATATAGATATATATTTTTTTAATATACCTCTATTCCCCGCAAACCCTACCACCCTTCCCTCAATTGGAGTAAAGAAACAATAACACTTAGGTTTCTACATATTGTAGCGTTATTTATTAGAGAGAGGGTAAAGAAAGAGGCTTTGTTCGGGGCGCCAGGCAGGTATTAACCATAGGAAAAGAGTAGAATAGAGAGAGTACCACTACCAGACCCACATCAGCAGAAGAGACTGCCAGAGTGTAGCCTGTTTACCAGATAGCCAGTGGAGAAAAGAGAATACACACCCTATAAAACCCACATCACAGGGGTAACCCCACCAAGAATACCTCATACAATAATAATAATAATGGCAGAGCAATTGAACAGCAACTTCATACCAGAAAGAACCCAGTCAGAGGATTTGCAATAATCTGTATTATTTTCCAGTGGAGGAGTGCAGAGGGTATGAATGTGGGGGGTGTTCATAGACACAAAGGCCTTAAAAAATTTCCACAATCTTCTCGGCCACATGTCCTTAGTACACCCCACCTCAATACAGTTCAAATAACAATACACAACTTGCAAGCAACCTCCCTTTTAACTAAAATGTCCACCCAAATACTTCTGGCAGGGCAATAATAGTCCAGCTCCAATGATCTTCAATGGGAAGTGCATTAGGAAAATAGAGATTCTGTTGCAGGGTAAAGCACTGGATAGAGGGAAGAGAAAGAGAGAAAGGAAACAAGAGAGATCTTAGCTGTGGTCTTCAGGCATGCCGGTGTACTGTCTGACTGGCCGATGGTTAGTTGGTTTGTAGGTTAAAGCTTCACAACAATGTTGCTACTAATCCTCTATTTTCAATGTCCATCTAGTTTGAAATATATTTGTAACTGTGCTATTTCACAAAATCTCTGAACCTATATACATTTTACAGACCTGTATGTTTTACATTGGTTCTTTTCATTTGTTATTTCACCTTTATTCAACCAGGTTGGCCAGTTGAGAACAAGTTATGATTTACAACTGCGACCTTATCTTGTTATTAGTCCCACCCTTCAGCTCCATCCAACCCCTCCCATCTATCTCTTAACACCATCCATTTTGGATTTCTATTTGCCATATATTTTTCAACTGTGCTGTGATGTTTCACAAAAGTACTGAATATTTCTATTCAAATAGCTTCTACAGATTGTAAATTAAGATAAACATTTTTGCTAAAATAATTATTATATTATTGATTAATTGACTATGGCTTTTCAAATCACCCAGTATTGCTATCTGCAGCATTAGTTCTAGGCAAATGTTGCAATTCTTCAGCGATTCCTGGACCTGTGACCAAAAACGAGCTACATATGAGCAGTACCATAATAAATTATCAAATGACTCTGCCTCCTCATAGCAAAATCTGCATAGCTGGGATGATTGTATCCCCCATTTATATATACATATAAAACATTCTATTGGTTGCAAGAATATTGTATAGTAATTTAACCTGTTGAGTGTAGGGGGCAGTACTTTGATGTTTGGTTGAAAAACATACCCAAATTAAACTGCCTATTTCTCATGCCCAGAATCTAGAATATGCATATAATTGTCAGATGAGGATAGAAAACATTCTAAAGTTTCCATAACTGTCAAAATATTGTCTGTGGGTATAATAGAACTGATATGGCAGGGAAAAACCTGAGGAAAATCCAACCCTGAAGTGCTGTTTTTCCTGAAAGCTCTCTGTTCCATTGCCTGCCTTCGCTCCATTTAAAGGGATATCAACCAGATTACTTTTCATATGGCTTCCCCATGGTGTGAACAGTCTTTAGACATAGTTTCAGGCTTTTATTTTGAAAAATTTGCGAGAAAGATCACATCGCGTCATTGTATGGCTGGGTGCCAGCAACGTTTTGCATAAGCAACAGCTTGGAGCAGACATAGCAGACATTTTCTCTCTTAACGTCACTCTGAACTGCAGTGCTCAATACTGTGTAGACGAATTCACACCACAGTTTAATTTGAGCATTTTGAATCAAACAGAATATAATAAAATAGAGCATCTTCATTGTTTATTAAAATATATCACATTAGCAAAATATGGAATGATACCAGTCAGTCACCAGGGTGACTTCACTCATAACTTCTCACTGCTGTTTAGCTCTTTCCAAGCCTCAGTCCCAGATCTGTTTGTGCTGTCTTGACAATTGTATGCCATTTTCACACCAAACAATAACTATCACGTTTGGAGTTAAGACCCAGGTACAGACAGTGTCGAAGTAACAAAAGTGTATTAAATTGAACACTGGCAGGCAAAGGTACAGGACGGCAGACAGGCTCAGGGTCAGGCAGAGGTTGGTAATCCAGAGTAATAGGGCAAGCGTACAGGACGGCAGACAGGCTCAGGGTCAGGCAGAGGTTGGTAATCCAGAGTAATGGGGCAAGGGTACAGGACGGCAGACAGGCTCAGGGTCAGGCAGAGGTTGGTAATCCAGAGTAATGGGGCAAGGGTACAGGACGGCAGACAGGCTCAGGGTCAGGCAGAGGTTGGTAATCCAGAGTAATGGGGCAAGGGTACAGGACGGCAGACAGGCTCAGGGTCAGGCAGAGGTTGGTAATCCAGAGTAGTGGGGCAAGGGTACAGGACGGCAGACAGGCTCAGGGTCAGGTCAGGCAGAGGTTGGTAATCCAGAGTAGTGGGGCAAAGGTACAGGACGGCAGACAGGCTCAGGGTCAGGGCAGGCATAAAGGTCAAAACCAGGAAAAATAGAAATACAGGACCTATAGGTGGAAGGTGAAAACCGCTGGTACGTATGATGAACAAAACCAACTGGCAATGGACAAACAGTGATCACAGGTATAAATACACAGGGGATAATGGGGTACATGGGTGACACCTGGAGGGGGTTTGAGACAATCACAAAGACAGGTGCAACAGATCAGGGTGTGACAATAACATAGGAGGTGGCAAGACAGCACAAACATATTTGGTACTGAGGCTAGCTGTTTCCAACTAACAGGTATCTTTTTCTGGTATTTTCATCTCAGAACCAACACTAAAGTTTGAGGCCCTCTCAAAGGTGTGACATAGTCATCATCAGACTGAGTTTAATGCAAACCACAACCACAACACAAACAACCTGACCACGATAAAT
>NC_088413.1:19898175-19921372 GCF_034236695.1 Oncorhynchus nerka | reverse complement strand
GGGAGGGGAAAGAGATGAGAGGGAGGGGGAAGAGAGGAGAGGAGGGAGGGGAAGGGGAGAGGAGGAGAGGGAGGGGGAAGAGAGGAGAGAGGGAGGGGGAAGAGATGAGAGAGGGAGGGGGAAGAGAGGAGAGAGGGAGGGGGAAGAGATGAGAGAGGGAGGGGGAAGAGATGAGAGAGGGAGGGGGAAGAGAGGAGAGAGGGGGGGAGAAGAGATGAGAGAGGAGAGGGGAAGAGAGGAGAGAGGGAGGGGAAGAGATGAGAGAGGGAGGGGGAAGAGAGGAGAGAGGGAGGGGGAAGAGATGAGAAAGGAGGGGGAAGAGAGAGAGAGGGAGGGGGAAGAGAAAGGGAGGGGGAAGAGATGAGGAGGGAGGGGAAGAGATGAGAGAGGAGGGGGAAGAGATGAGAAAGGGAGGGGGAAGAGAGGAGAGAGGGAGGGGGAAGAGAGAGGAGAAGGGAGGGAGGGGGAAGAGATGAGAAAGAGGGGGAAGAGGAGAAGGGGGAAGAGCTGAGAGAGAGGAGGGGGAAGAGATGAGAGAGAGGGAGGGGGGGAAGAGATGAGAAAGGGAGGGGGAAGAGATGAGAAAGGGAGGGGGAAGAGATGAGAGAAGGGAGGGGGAAGAGATGAGAAAGGGAGGGGGAAGAGAGGAGAGAGGGGGGAAGATGAGAAAGGGAGGGGAAGAGAGGGGGAAGAGAGAGAAAAGGAGGGGGAAGAGATGAGAAAGGGAGGGGGAAGAGATGAGAAAGGGAGGGGGAAGAGAGGAGAGAGGGGGGGGAAGAGAGGAGAAAGGGAGGGGGAAGAGATGAGAAAGGGAGGGGAAGAGAGGAGAGAGGGAGGGGAAGAGATGAGAAAGGGAGGGGGAAGAGAGGGAGAGAGGAGGAGGGGGAAGAGATGAAAAAGGAGGGGGAAGAGATGAGAAAGGGAGGGGGAAGAGAGGAGAGAGGGAGGGGGAAGAGAGGAGAGAGGGAGAGGGGAAGAGAGGAGAGAAGGAGGGGGAAGAGATGAGAAAGGGAGGGGAAGAGAGGGAGAGAGATGAGAAAGGGAGGGGGAAGAGAGGAGAGAGGGAGGGGGAAGAGAGGAGAGAGGGAGGGGGAAGAGAGGAGAGAGGGAGGGGAAGAGAGAGAGAGGGGGAGAGATGAGAAAGGGAGGGGGAAGAGAGGGGGAGAGAAGGGAGGGGGAAGAGAGCAGAGAAGGAGGGAAGAGAGGAAAGGGAGAAGAGGGAGAGAGGGAGGGGGAAGAGATGAGAAAGGGAGGGGAAGGATGGAAAGAGAGGAGAGAGAGGAGGGAGGGGGAAGAGAGGAGAGAGGGATGAGGGGGAAGAGAGGAGAGAGGGAGGGGGAAGAGATGAGAAAGGGAGGGGAAGAGAGGAGAAAGGGAGGGGGAAGAGATGAGAAAGGGAGGGGGGAAGAGAGGAAAGGAGGGGGAAGAGATGAGAAAGGGAGGGGGAAGAGAGGAGAGAGGGAGGGGAAGAGAGGAGAGAAGGGGGAAGAGGGAGAAAGGGAGGGGGAAGAGATGAGAGAGGAGGGGGAAGAGAGGAGGGAGAGAGGGGGAAGAGATGAGAAAGGGAGGGGAAGAGAGGAGAAGGGAGGGGGAAGAGGGAGAGAAGGGGGAAGAGATGAGAAAGGGAGGGGGAAGAGAGGAGAGAGGGAGGGGAAGAGGGAAGAGATGAGAGAGGGAGGGGAGAGAGGAGAGAGGGAGGGGGAAGAGATGAGAAAGGGAAGAGAGGGAGGGAGGGGGAGAGATGAGAAAGGGGGAGAGATGGGGGGGGGAAGAGAGGAGAAAGGGAGAAGGAGGAGAGAGGGAGGGGGAAGAGATGAGAAAGGGAGGGGAAGAGATGAGAAAGGGAGGGGGAAGAGAGGAGAGAGGGAGGGGAAGAGGGAAGGGAGGGGGAAGAGAGGAAAGGGAGGGGGAAGAGAGGAGAGAGGGGGGGAAGAGGGGAAGAGAGATGAGAGAGGGAGGGGGAAGAGAGGAGAGAGGGAGGGGGAAGAGATGAGAAAGGGAGGGGGAAGAGATGAGAGAAGGGAGGGGGAAGAGAGGAGAGGGGGGAAGAGAGGAGAGACAGGGAGGGGGAAGAGAGGAGAGAGGGGGGGGAAGAGAGGAGAGAGGGAGGGGGAAGAGAGGAGAAAGGGAGGGGGAAGAGATGAGAAGGGGGGGGAAGAGAGGAGAGAGGGAGGGGAAGAGAGGAGAAAGGGAGGGGAAGAGATGAGAAAGGGAGAGGAGAGGGGGAAGAGAGGGGAGAGAGGGAGGGGGAAGAGATGAGAAGGGAGGGGAAGAGAGAGGAGAGAGGGAGGGGGAAGAGATGAGAAAGGGAGGGGGAAGAGAGAAGGAGGGGAAGAGAGAGAGAGAGGGGGAAGAGATGAGAAAGGGAGGGGAAGAGATGAGAAAGGGAGGGGGAAGAGAGGAGGGAGGGGAAGAGAGGAGAGAGGGAGGGGAAGAGATGAGAGGGAGGGGGAAGAGAGGAGAGAGGGAGGGGGAAGAGATGAGAAAGGGAGGAGGGGGAAGAGAGGAGGAGGGAGGGGGAAGAGAGAGAGAGGGAGGGGAAGAGAGGAGAGAGGGAGGGGGAAAGAGAGAGGAGAAAGGGAGGGGGAAGGAAGAGAGGGGGAAGAGATGAGAAAGGGAGGGAAGGAAGAAAGGAGAAGAGAGAGAGGGAGGGGGAAGAGGGAGAGAGAGGGAGGGAAGAGAGGAAAAGGGGGGGAGAGAGAGAGGGAGGGGGAAGAGAGGAGGAGGGGGAAGAGATGAGAAAGGGAGGGGGAAGAGATGAGAAAGGGAGGGGGAAGAGATGAGAGAGGGAGGGGGAAGAGATGAGAAAAGGGAGGGGGAAGAGAGATGAGAGAGGGAGGGGGAAGAGATGAGAAAGGGGAGGGAGGGGAAGAGAGGGAAGGGAGAGAGAGAGAGGGAGGGGGAAGAGAGGAGAAAGGGAGGGGGAAGAGAGGAGAGAGGGAGGGGGGAAGAGATGAGAGAGGGAGGGGAAGAGATGAGAAGGGAGGGGAAGAGATGAGAAAGGGAGGGGGAAGAGATGAGAGAGGGAGGGGGAAGAGATGAGAAAGGGAGGGGGAAGAGAGGGAGAGAGGGAGGGGAAGAGAGAGAAAGGGAGGGGGGGAAGAGAGAGAGAGGGAGGGGGAAGAGATGAGAGAGGGAGGGGGAAGAGAAAGGGAGAAAGGGAGGGGGAAGAGATGAGAAAGGGAGGGGGAAGAGAGGGAGGAGAGAGAGGGAGGGGGGGGAAGAGGGAGGGGGAAGAGAGGAGAGGGGGAAGAGAGGAGAAGGGAGGGGAAGAGAGGAGAGAGGGAGGGGAAGAGATGAGAAAGGGAGGGGGAAGAGAAGAGAAAGGGAGGGGGAAGAGAGAGAAGGGGGAAGAGATGAGAAAGGGAGGGGGAAGAGATGAGAGAGGGAGGGGGGGGAAGAGAAAGGGAGGGGGAAGAGATGAGAAAGGGAGGGGGAAGAGAGGGGGAGAAAGGGAGGGGAAGAGAGGAGAGAGGGAGGGGGAAGAGAGGAGAGAGGGAGGGGGAAGAGAGGAGAGAGGGAGGGGGAAGAGAGAGAGAGAGGGAGGGGGAAGAGATGAGAGAGGGGAGGGGAGAAGGGAGGAAGAGGGGGAAGAGAGGAGAGGGGAGGGGGAAGAGATGAGAAAGGGAGGGGGAAGAGATGAGAAGAGGGAGGGGAAGAGATGAGAAAGGGAGGGGGAAGAGAGGAGAGGAGGGGGAAGAGATGAGAAGGGAGGGGAAGAGGGAGAGAGGGAGGGGGAAGAGATGAGAGAGAGGGAGGGGGAAGAGAGGAGAAGAGGGAGGGGGAAGAGAGGAGAGAAGGAGGGGGAAGAGGGGAGAAGAGATGAGAAAGGGAGGGGGAAGAGAGCTGAGAGGGAGGGGGAAGAGAGGAGAAGGGGAGGGGAAGAGAGGAGAGAGGGAGGGGGAAGAGCTGAGAAAGGGAGGGGAAGAGAGGGGAGAGAGGGAGGGGGAAGAGAGGAGAGAGGGAGGGGGAAGAGAGGAGAAAGGGAGAGGGAGAAGGGAGGGGGAAGAGAGAGGGAGGGGGAAGAGAGGAGAGAGGGAGGGGGGGAAGAGAGGAGAGAGGGAGGGGGAAGAGATGAGAAAGGGAGGGGGAAGAGATGAGAAAGGGAGGGGGAAGAGAGGAGAGAGGGAGGGGGAAGAGAGGAGAGAAAGGGGGAAGGAGGGGAAGAGATGAGAAAGGGAGGGGGAAGAGAGGAGAGAGGGAGGCGGAAGAGATGAGAAAGGGAGGGGGAAGAGAGGAGAGAGGGAGGGGGAAGAGAGGAGAAAGGGAGGGGGAAGAGAGGAGAAGGGAGGGGGAAGAGGAGAGGGAGAAGAGGAGAAAGGGAGGGGGGAAGAGAAGAGAAAGGGAGGGGGAAGAGATGAGAAAGGGAGGGGGAAGAGGGGAGAGAGGGAGGGGGAAGAGATGAGAAAGGGAGGGGGAAGAGATGAGAAAGGGAGGGGGAAGAGAGGAGAGAGGGAGGGGGAAGAGAGAGAAGGGAGGGGGAAGAGAGGAGAGGGAGGGGGAAGAGAGGAGAGAGGGAGGGGGAAGAGAGGAGAGAGGGAGGGGGAAGAGAGGAGAAAGGGAGGGGAAGAGGTGAGAGAGGGAGGGGGAAGAGAGAGAAAGGGAGGGGGAGGAGGAAGAGAGAAGGGAGGGGGAAGAGGAGAGGAGGGGGAAGAGATGAGAAAGGGAGGGGGAAGAGATGAGAGAGGGAGGGGGAAGAGAGGAGAAGGGAGGGAGGGGGAAGAGAGGGGAAGAGATGAGGAGGGAGGGGGAAGAGGGGGATGAGAAAGGGAGGGGGAAGAGATGAGAAAGGGAGGGGGAGAGAGGAGAAGAGAGGGAGGGGGAAGAGAGAGAGAGGGAGGGGGGGAAGAGGGGGAGAGAGGAGAAAGGGAGGGGGAAGAGAGAGAGAGGGAGGGGGAAGAGATGAGAAAGGGAGGGGGAAGAGAGAGAAGGGAGGAAGAGAGAAGAGAGGGGAGGGGGAAGAGATGAGAGAGGGAGGGGGAAGAGATGAGAAGGGAGGGGGAGGGGGAAGAGATGAGAAAGGGAGGGGGAAGAGAGGAGAGAGGGAGGGAGGGGGAAGAGAGATGAGAAAGGGAGGGGGAAGAGAGGAGAGAGGGAGGGGGAAGAGGGAGAAAGGGAGGGGGAAGAGAGGAGAGAGGGAGGGGGAAGAGAGGAGAAGAGGGGGGGGGGAGAGAGATGAGAAAGGGAGGGGGAAGAGATGAGAGAGGGAGGGGGAAGAGATGAGAAAGGGAGGGGGAAGAGATGAGAAAGGGAGGGGGAAGAGAGGAGAAGGGAGGGGGAAGAGATGAGAGAGGGGGAGAGAGGAGGGAGGGGGAAGAGAGGAGAGAGGGAGGGGAAGAGATGAGAAAGGGAGAGGGGAAGAAGGGAAGAGGGATGAGAAGGAGAGGAGAGAGGGAGGGGAAGGATGAAGAAGAGATGAGAAAGGGAGGGGGAAGAGAGGAAGAGGGAGGGGGAAGAGAGAGAGGGGAGGGGAAGAGAGGAGAAGGGAGGGGGAAGAGATGAGAAAGGGAGGGGAAGAGATGAGAAAGGGAGGGGGAAAGAGAGAGAAAGGGAGGGGGAAGAGATGAGAAAGGGAGGGAAGGGAGAGAGAGGAAGAGAGAGAAAGGGAGGGGGAAGAGAGGAGAGAGGGAGGGGGAAGAGATGAGAAAGGGAGGGGGAAGAGATGAGAAAGGGAGGGGGAAGAGATGAGAAAGGGAGGGGGAAGAGAGGAGAGGGGAGGGGAAGAGAGGAGAAGGGAGGGGGAAGAGAGGAGAGAGGGAGGGAAGAGAGGAGAGAGGGAGGGGGAAGAGAGGAGAAAGGGAGGGGGAAGAGATGAGAGAGGGAGGGGAAGGAGGAGAGAGGGAGGGGGAAGAGATGAGAAAGGGAGGGGGAAGAGAGGAGAGAGGGAGGGGAAGAGATGAGAGAGGGAGGGGGAAGAGAGGAGAGGGGGAAGAGAGAAAGGGAGGGGGAAGAGAGGAGAAAGGGAGGGGGAAGAGAGAGAGGGAGGGAGGGGGAAGGAGATGAGAAAGGGAGGGGGAAGAGATGAGAAAGGGAGGGGGAAGAGATGAGAAGAGGGAGGGGGAGAGAGGGAGGAAGAGATGAGAGAGGGGAGGGGGAAGAGATGAGAGAGGGGAGGGGGAGAGAGAAGAGAGAAGGGAGGGGAAGAGAGGAGAGAGGGAGGGGGAAGAGATGAGAAAGGGAGGGGGAAGAGAAAGGGAGAGAAGAGGGAGGGGGAAGAGATGAGAGAGGGAGGGGGAAGAGATGAGAAGGGAGGGGGAGAGGGAGAAGGGAGAGATGAGAGGGGGGGAAGAGAGGAGAGAGGGAGGGGGAAGAGATGAGAAAGGGAGGGGGAAGAGGGAAGGGAGGGGGAAGAGATGAGAGGGAGGGGGAAGAGATGAGAAAGGGAGGGAGAGAGAGGGGAGGGAGGGGAAGAGAGGGGAGGGGGAAGAGATGAGAAAGGGAGGGGGAAGAGAGGAGAGGGGGAAGAGGGAGGGGGAAGAGAGGAGAAAGGGAGGGGGAAGGAGAGAGGGAGGGGGAAGAGATGAGAAAGGGAGGGGGAAGAGATGAGAAAGGGAGGGGGAAGAGAGGAGAGAGGGAGGGGAAGAGATGAGAAAGGGAGGGGGAAGAGAGGAAAGGGAGGGGGAAGAGAGGAGAGAGGGAGGGGGAAGAGAGGAGAGAGGGAGGGGGGGAAGAGAGGGAGAGAGAGGAGGGAGGGGGAAGAGATGAGAAAGGGAGGGGGAAGAGATGAGAAAGGGAGGGGGAAGAGAGGAGAGAGGGAGGGGGAAGAGAGGAGAAGGGAGGGAAGAGAGGAGAAGGGGGAGAGAGAGGAGAGAGGGAGGGGGAAGAGCTGAGAAAGGGAGGGGGAAGAGAAGAGAAAGGGAGGGGAAGGGATGAGAAAGGGAGGGGGAAGAGATGAGAGAGGGAGGGGGAAGAGATGAGAGAAAGAGGGGAAGAGGGAGAGGGAGGGGGAAGAGAGGAGAGAGGGAGGGGGAAGAGATGAGAAAGGGAGGGGGAAGAGATGAGAAAGGGAGGGGGAAGAGAGGAGAGAGGGAGGGGGAAGAGAGGAGAGAGAGAGGGAGAAGAGGAGAAGAAGAGGAGAGAGGGATGGGGAAGAGATGAGAAAGGAGGGGGAAGAGAGGAGAGAGGGAGGGGGAAGATATGAGAAAGGGAGGGGGAAGAGAGGAGAGAGGGAGGGGGAAGAGAGGAGAGAGGGGGGGGAAGAGAGGAGAGAGGGAGGGGAAGAGAGGAGAGAGGAGAAGGGGGAAGAGAGGAGAGAGGGAGGGGGAAGAGATGAGAAAGGGAGGGGGAAGAGAGGAGAAGGGAGGGGGAAGAGATGAGAGAGGGAGGGGGAAGAGAGAGAGAAGGGAGGGGAAGAGAGGAGAGAGGGAGGGGGAAGAGATGAGACAGGGAGGGGGAAGAGGGAGGGAGGGGGAAGAGATGAGAAAGAGGGAGGGGGAAGAGGAGAGAGGGAGGGGAAGAGATGAGAAAGGGAGGGGGAAGAGAGGAGAGAGGGAGGGGGAAGAGAGGAGAGAGGGAGAGGGGAAGAGAGGAGAGAGGGAGGGGGAAGAGATGAGAAAGGGAGGGGGAAGAGATGAGAAAGGGAGGGGAAGAGATGAGAAAGGGAGGGGAAGAGATGAGAAAGGGAGGGGGAAGAGATGAGAGAGGGAGGGGAAGAGATGAGAAAGGGAGGGGGAAGAGATGAGAAAGGAGGGGAGAGAGGAGGAGAAGAGAGGAGAGAGGGGGAGAGGGAGAGAGGGAGGGGGAAGAGGGAGGAGAAGAGAGGAGAGAGGGGGAAGAGATGAGAAAGGGAGGAAGAGGAAGGGAGGGGGAAGAGAGGAGAGGGAGGGGGAAGAGATGAGAAAGGGAGGGGGAAGAGATGAGAAAGGGAGGGGGAAGAGATGAGAGAGGGAGGGGGAAGAGATGAGAAAGGGAGGGGGAAGAGATGAGAGAGGGAGGGGGAAAGAGAGGAGAAGGGAGGGGGAAGAGAGGAGAGAGGGAGGGGGAAGAGATGAGAGGGAGGGAAGGGGGAAGAGATGAGAAAGGGAGGGGGAAGAGATGAGAGAGGGAGGGGGAAGAGATGAGAAAGGGAGGGGGAAGAGAGGAGAGAGGGAGGGGAAGAGAGGAGAAGGGGAGGGAAGGGGGAAGAGGAGAGAGGGAGGGGGAAGAGATGAGAAAGGGAGGGGAAGAGATGAGAAAGGGAGGGGGAAGAGATGAGAAAGGGAGGGGGAAGAGATGAGAGAGGGAGGGGGAAGAGATGAGAAAGGGAGGGGGAAGAGAGGGAGGGGGAAGAGAGGAGAGAGGGAGGGGGAAGAGATGAGAAAGGGAGGGGGAAGAGATGAGAAAGGGAGGGGGAAGAGATGAGAGAGGGAGGGGAAGAGATGAGAGAGGGAGGGGGAAGAGGGAAAGGGAGGGGGAAGAGATGAGAAAGGGATGGGGAAGAGATGAGAAAGGGAGGGGGAAGAGAGGAGAGAGGGAGGGGGAAGAGATGAGAAAGGGAGGGGGAAGAGATGAGAAAGGGAGGGGGAAGAGAGGAGAGAGGGAGGGGGAAGGAGAAGGGAGAGGAGAGGAGGGAGGGGGAAGAGAGGAGAAAGGGAGGGGGAAGAGATGAGAAAGGGAGGGGGAAGAGATGAGAGAGGGAGGGGGAAGAGAGGAGAGAGGGAGGGAGAAGAGAGGAGAAAGGGGGAGGGAAGAGAGGAGAGAGGGAGGGGAAGAGCTGAGAAAGGGAGGGGGAAGAGATGAGAAAGGGAGGGGGAAGAGAGGAGAGAGGGAGGGGGAAGAGATGAGAGAGGGAGGGGGAAGAGAGGAGAGAGGGAGGGGGAAGAGAGGAGAGAGGGAGGGGGAAGAGATGAGAGAGGGAGGGGAAGAGATGAGAGAAGGGGGAAGGGGAGAGAGGGAGGTGGAAGAGATGAGAGAGGGAGGGGGAAGAGATGAGAAAGGGAGGGGGAAGAGATGAGAAAGGGAGGGGGAAGAGATGAGAGAGGGAGGGGAAGAGAGGAGAGAGGGAGGGGGAAGAGAGGAGAAAGGGAGGGGGAAGAGAGGAGAGAGGGAGGGGGAAGAGATGAGAAAGGGAGGGGGAAGAGATGAGAAGGGAGGGGGAAGAGAGGAGAGAGGGAGGGGGAAGAGATGAGAGAGGGAGGGGGAAGAGATGAGAGAGGGAGGGGGAAGAGAGAGAGAGGAGGGGGAAGAGATGAGAGAGGGAGGGGGAAGAGAGAAAGGGAGGGAGAGGGAGGGGGAAGAGATGAGAAAGGGAGGGGGAAGAGAAGAGAGAGGGAGGGGGAAGAGATGAGAAAGGGAGGGGGAAGAGATGAGAAAGGGAGGGGGAAGAGATGAGAGAGGGAGGGGGAAGAGAGGGAAGGGAGGGGGAAGAGATGAGAAAGGGAGGGGAAGAGAGGAGAGAGGGAGGGGGAAGAGAGGAGAGAGGGAGGGGGAAGAGAGGAGAAGGGAGGGGAAGAGAGAGAGAGGGAGGGGGAAGAGATGAGAAAGGGAGGGGAAGAGATGAGAAAGGGGGGGAAGAGATGAGAAAGGGAGGGGAAGAGAGGAGAGAGGGAGGGGGAAGAGAGGAGAGAGGGAGGGGGAAGAGATGAGAAAGGGAGGGGGAAGAGATGAGAAAGGGAGGGGGAAGAGAGGAGAGAGGGAGGGGGAAGAGAGGAGAGAGGGAGGGGGAAGAGATGAGAAAGGGAGGGGGAAGAGGAGAGAGGGAGGGGGGAAGAGATGAGAAAAGGGAGGGGGAAGAGAAGAGAGGGAGGGGGAAGGGAGAAGGGAGGGGGAAGAGATGAGAATGGGAGGGGGAAGAGAGGAGAGAGGGAGGGGGAAGAGGGAGAAGGGGAGGGGGAAGAGAAGAGGAGGGAGGGGGAAGAGAGGAGAAAGGGAGGGGAAGAGATGAGAAAGGGAGGGGGAAGAGAGGAGAGAGGGAGGGGAAGAGAGGAGAGAGGGAGGGGGAAGAGAGGAGAAGGGGAGGGGGAAGAGAGGAGAGAGGGAGGGGGAAGAGAGGAGAGAGGGAGGGGGAAGAGATGAGAAAGGGAGGGGGAAAGAGAGGGAAGAGGAGGGGGGAAGAGATGAGAGAGGGAGGGGAAAGAAGGAGAGAGGGAGGGGGAAGAGAGGAGAGAGGGAGGGGGAAGAGATGAGAGAGGAGGGGAAGACATGAGAGAGGGAGGGGGAAGAGAGGAGAGAGGGAGGGGGAAGAGATGAGAGAGGGAGGGGGAAGAGAGGAGAAAGGGAGGGGGAGAGAGATGAGAAAGGGAGGGGGAAGAGATGAGAAGGGAGGGGGAAGAGAGAGAGAGAGGGAGGGGGAAGAGAGGAGAAGGGGAGGGGAAGAAAGGAGAGAGGGAGGGGAAGAGATGAGAAAGGGAGGGGGAAGAGAGAGAAGGGAGGGGGGAAGAGAGGGGAGAGATGGAGGGAGGGGAAGAGATGAGAGGGAGAAGGGGAAGAGAGGGGAGAGAGGGAGGGGGGAAGAGAGGAGAGAGGGAGGGGGAAGAGATGAGAGAGGGAGGGGGAAGAGATGAGAGAGGGAGGGGGAAGAGAGGAGAGAGGGAGGGGGAAGAGAAGAGAGAGGGAGGGGGAAGAGATGAGAAAGGGAGGGGGAAGAGATGAGAAAGGGAGGGGAAGAGATGAGAGAGGGAGGGGGAAGAGAGGAGAGAGGGAGGCGGAAGAGATGAGAAAGGGAGGGGGAAGAGAGGAGAGAGGGAGGGGGAAGAGAGGAGAGAGGGAGGGGAAGAGAGGAGAAGGGAGGGGGAAGAGAGGAGAGAGGGAGGGGAAGAGCTGAGAAAGGGAGAGGGGAAGAGATGAGAAAGGGGGGAAGAGATGAGAAAGGGAGGGGGAAGAGATGAGAAAGGGAGGGGGAAGAGAGAGAGAGGGAGGGGAAGAGATGAGAAAGGGAGGGGGAAGAGATGAGAAAGGGAGGGGGAAGAGATGAGAAAGGGAGGGGGAAGAGAGGAGAGAGGGAGGGGAAGAGATGAGAAAGGAGGGGGAAAGATGAGAAAGGGAGGGGGAAGAGATGAGAGAGGGAGGGGGAAGAGAGGAGAGAGGGAGGGGGAAGAGATGAGAAAGGGAGGGGGAAGAGAGGAGAGAGGGAAGGGGAAGAGATGAGAGAGGGAGGGGGAAGAGAGGAGAGAGGGAGGGGGAAGAGATGAGAAAGGGAGGGGACGTGATGAGAAAGGGGAGGGGAAGAGAGGAGAGAGGGAGGGGGAAGAGATGAGAAAGGGAGGGGAAGAGATGAGAAAGGGAGGGGGAAGAGATGAGAAGGGGAGGGGGAAGAGATGAGAAAGGGAGGGGGAAGAGAGGAGAGGGGGAAGAGAGGAGAGAGGGAGGGGGAAGAGCGGAGAGAGGAAAGGGAAAGAGATGAGAAAGGGAGGGGGAAGAGATGAGAAAGGGAGGGGGAATAGAGGAGAGAGGGAGGGGGAAGAGAGGAGAGAGGGAGGGGGAAGAGATGAGAAAGGGAGGGGGAAGAGAGTTTGGCGGCAAAATACTGAAGTGTCACGAGAATTTAGCTGAGCGTCCTGGCGCAATTGTAGACACGGCAGTCTTTGTTCCACTTCGTCTGAGGAGAGTTGCGTTCTTTTGTTTGAATCGCCAGTTGTTTTGTACGTTAATAACATCCTAAAGCTTGATTGTGCACTTAGTTTGACCAGTTTAGTCGACATATAATATGTAATTTTGAAGTTTTGATGCGCAACTGTTCGTGACCAGAAGTCATTTTTGGTGCATTTTAGCTGAAGCTGTTAGCATATGCTAATACAAAGACACACGAACTGAAACCAAACGCTATATTAGGTAAGTATGACTCCTTCCACTACATTCTGATCGACGACCATCAAAGGTAAGGGAATATTTATGTTGTAATTTTGTATTTCTGTTGACTCCAACATAGCAGAGAAATATTGCTTATGTCTGAGCGCCGCCTCAGATTATTGCATAGTGAACTAATTCTGTAACGTTAAAAATAAATGTAACACAGCGGTTGCATTAAGAAGCAGTGTATCTTTCTAACTATATGTAGAACATGTATATTTAGTCAAAGTTTATGATGTGTATTGCTGTTATCTGGTGTTATCTGGCGGAGCTATTTATAATTTCTCCGGACATTTCTGTAGCATTTTTTGAACATGGCTCAATGTAAACTGAGATTTATGGATATAAATTGCATATTATTGAAAAAAACATTAATGTACTGTGTAACATGTCCTATTACTGTCATCTGATGAAGATTTTCAAAAGGTTAATTTTGTGAATTATTTTTCTTTTAATTCTGCGTTTGTGATTGTGCTTTTTGCTTGACAATGTGGCTACATATTGTATGTGTCCTAGTGGTGGTTTGATATGCGCTATGTTTTCGCCGTAAAACATTTAAAAAATCTGACTCGCTGGGTAGATGAACAAGGTGTTTATCTTTCATTTGAGCTATTGGACTTGTTAATGTGTGGAGGTTAAATATTTCTAAGAATATTTTTGCATTCTGTGCGCCATCTTTTGAGTTGAGCTTGGGGGGGGAGGGTGCCCTTGGGGAACGTGTGTACCGTTAAGGCGTTAAATTGTTTCGCTTATTTACGTATTAGGGTACCTAAGGTTTGATTATAAACGTTGTTTGACTTGTTTGTAAAAGTTTATTAGTATCGTTTGGGATTAATTTTGTATGCATTTTGATGGAGGGAAACTGGGTGGATTATTGACAGAAGCGTGCCAGCTAAACTGAGTTTTTATGGATATAAAGTTTGAAGAAATGACAAAGTCTCTCTCAGTATGAATTTCCACAACATTGTTTACATGTCCCATAGTCTAATCAAATGTCTTTGTATATTTGAACCTGGTTTTGTTTCTGGTCTGTTTGATCAGTATCAGGCCTGGAGTGTCTGGTCCCCACGTCAGGCTTTTTCTGTAAGTTTTGTTCTAGGTTCTACATTGGAACTGAGAAGGCCAAGAAGAACCGCTGCAGGAGCCTCAAACACCATCAGAACCTGTATGGGAGGATCCCAAACAACCAATCAGCCACAACACTGACAATAAACAGCCTATCAGCAAGAACATTTTGACAATCAAAGGTGGGGCAGATTCCATTTAAATTTCATTAGTAAACCGAATTGGAATTTTCCCAACCACTGACTGTCACATCTAGTTCCGCTCCTCCCATCCAGCATTCGGTGTCGCTGGTTTACGAACCACCGGTCCTGGGAACCAACATTACGCGCACCAGAGTTTCATCATTACGTGCACCTGCGCTTCAGCATTAAGAGCACCTGGAATACATTACCTCGCTCATTATCTTCCTTTTATTTGACATTCCATTAGGTTCCTTCCCCAGGCAGGAATGTTTCTGTTGTTCATGTTATTTGTTATATTAAACTTACCACCTGTTTCTCTACACCCAGTGTCTACGTTACACTGACTGATTCATTCCTGTCTTTTAACTCTTTCCTCCTAATGTCCCACTCCCTTGTTTTTGTTTTTCTTGCAGATGGGTCCAGAAACACTTTACATGATCATGTTGCATGTATAACAATCCCCTCCCCCATTTCTCTTCTCTCCACACCCTCTCTCCTTTCTTATCCCTCCCTTTCTCCTCTCTCCCCCCTCCCTAATCTCATCTCTTCCCCTCCCTTTCTCCTCTCTTCCCTCGCTTCTCATCTCTTCCCCTCCTCTCTCCTCTCTTCCCCTCCCTCTCTCCTCTCTTCCCTCCCTCTCTCCTCTCTCCCCTCCCTCTCTCCTCTCTTCCCCTCCCTTTCTGATCTCTTCCCTCCCTCTCTCCTCTCTTCCCCTCCCTCCTCTCCTTTTCCCCTCCCTTTCATCTCTTTCCCTTCCTCTCTCCGCTCTTCCCCCCCTCTCTCCTCTCTTCCCCTCCCTTTCTCATCTCTTCCTCCCTCTCTCCTCTCTTCCCCTCCCTTCTCATCTCTTCCCCCTCCCTTTCTCCTCTCTTCCCCTCCCTCTCTCCGCTCTTCCCCCTCCCTCTCTCCTCTCTTCCCCTCCTCTCTCCTCTCTTCCCCCTCCCTTTCTCATCTCTTCCCCTCCCTCTCTCCTCCTCTTCCCCCTCCCTTCTCATCTCTTCCCCCTCCCTTTCTCCTCTCTTCCCCTCCTCTCTCCGCTCTTCCCCCCTCTCCTCTCTCTCTTCCCCTCCCTTTCTCCTCTCTCCCCCTCCCTTTCTCATCTCTTCCCCCTCCCTCTCTCCTCTCTTCCCCTCCATCTCTCCTCTCTTCCCCTCCCTTTCTCCCTCTTCCCTCCCTCTCTCCTCTCTTCCCCTCCCTCTCTCCTCTCTTCCCCTCCCTTCTCATCTCTTTCCTTCCCTTTCTCATCTCTTCCCCTCCCTTTCTCATCTCTTCCCCTCCCTTTCTCATCTCTTCCCCCTCCTCTCTCATCTCTTCCCTCTCCCTCTCTCCCTCTCTCCCTCTCTTCCCTCTCCTTTCTCATCTCTTCCCCTCTTTCTCCTCTCTTCCTCCCTCTCCGCTCTTCCCTCTCCTCTCTTCCCCTCCCTCTCTCCCTCTTCCCCCTCCCTCTCTCATCTCTTCCCCTCCCTCTCTCCTCTCTTCCCCTCCCTTTCTCATCTCTTCCCCTCCCTTTCTCCTCTCTTCCCCCTCCCTCTCTCCGCTCTTCCCCCTCCCTCTCTCCTCTCTTCCCCTCCCTTCTCCCTCTCTTTCCCTCCCTTTCTCATCTCTCTTCCCCTCCTCTCCTCTCTTCCCTCCCTCTCTCCTCTCTCTTCCCCCTCCCTTTCTCCTCTCTTCCCTCCTCTCTCTCTCTCTTCCCTCCCCTCTCCTCTCTTCCCTCCCTTTCTCATCTCTTTCCCTTCCCTTCTCATCTCTTCCCCTCCTTTCTCATCTCTTCCCTCCCTTTCTCATCTCTTCCCTCCCTCTCATCTCTTCCCTCCCTCTCTCCTCTCTTCCCCCTCCTCTCCTCTCTTCCCTCCCTTTCTCATCTCTTTCACCTCCCTCTCTCCTCTTCTTCCCTCCCTTCTCATCTCTTCCCCTCCCTCTCTCCTCTCTTCCCCCTCCCTCTCTCCTCTCTTCCCCCTCCCTCTCTCCTCTCTTCCCCCTCCCTTTCTCATATCTTTCACCTCCGCTCTACTCTCTTCCCCTCCCTCTCATCTCTTCCCCCTCCCTCTCTCCTCTCTTCCCTCCCTCTCCTCTCTTCCCCTCCCTCCCTCTCTTCCCCTCCCTCTCTCATCTCTTCCCCTCCCTCTCTCCTCTTTCCCTCCCTTCTCATCTCTTCCCTCCCCCTCTCCCTCTCTTCCCCTCCCTCTCCTCTCTTCCCTCCCTTTCTCATCTCTTCCCTCCCTCTCTCCTCTCTTCCCCTCCCTTTCTCATCTCTTCCCCCTCCCTTTCTCCTCTCTCTTCCCCTCCCTCTCTCCTCTCTTCCCCTCCCTCTCTCCTCTCTTCCCCCTCCCTTTCTCATCTCTTCTTCCTCCCTTTCTCCTCTCTTCCCCCTCCCTCTCCGCTCTTCCCACTCCCTCTCCTCCCTTCCCCTCCCTTTCTCATCTCTTCCCCCTCCCTCTCCCTCTCTTCCCCTCTCTCTCTCCTCTCTTCCCCTCCCTTTCTCATCTCTTCCCCCTCCCTCTCTCCTCTCTTCCCCTCCATCTCTCCTCTCTTCCCCCTCCCTTTCTCCTCTCTTCCCCCTCCCTCTCCTCTCTTCCCCCTCCCTCTCTCCTCTCTTCCCTCCCTTTCTCATCTCTTTCCCTCCCTTTCTCATCTCTTCCCTCCTTTCTCATCTCTTCCCCTCCCTCTCTCATCTCTTCCCCTCCCTCTCTCCTCTCTTCCCCTCCCTCTCTCCTCTCTTCCCCTCCCTCTCTCCTCTCTTCCCCTCCCTTTCTCATCTCTTTCCCCTCCCTCTCCTCTCTCTTCCCCCTCCCTTCTCATCTCTTCCCCTCCCTCTCTCCTCTCTTCCCCCTCCCTCTATCCTCTCGTCCCCCTCCCTTTCTCATCTCTTTCACCTACCTCTCTCTCTCTTCCCCCTCCCTTCTCATCTCTTCCCCCTCCCCTCTCCTCTCTTTCCCCTCCCCTCTCTCATCTCTTCCCCTTCCCTCTCTCCTCTCTTCCCTCTCCCTTTCTCATCTCTTCCCTCCCTCTCTCCTCTCTTCCCCCTCCCTCTCTCCTCTCTTCCCCTCCCTTTCTCATCTCTTTCCTTCCCTCTCCCTATCTTCCCCCTCCCTTTCTCATCTCTTCCCCCTCCCTCTCTCTCTCTCTTCCCCCTCTCTCCTCTCTTCCCCTCCCTTTTCATCTCTTCCCCCTCCCTCCTCCTCTCTTCCCCTCCCTCTCTCCTCTCTTCCCCTCCCTCTCTCCTCCCTTCCCCTCCCTTCTCATCTCTTCCCCTCCCTCTCTCCTCTCTTCCCCTCCCTTCTCATCTCTTCCCCCTCCCTCTCTCTCTCTCTTCCCCTCCCTCTCTTCTCTTCCCCTCCCTTTCTCCTCTCTCCCCCCCTCCCCTCTCTCATCTCTTTTCCCTCCCTTTCTCCTCTCTCTTCCCTCCTTTCTCATCTCTTCCCCTCCTCTCTCCTCTCTTCCCCTCCCCTCTCCTCTCTCCCCTCCCTCTCTCTCTCTTCCACCCTCCCCTCTCCCTCTCCCCTCCCTATCTCCTCTCTTCCCCTCCCTTCTCATCTGTTCCCCTCCCTCTCTCCTCTCTTCCCCTCCCTCTCTCCTCTCTTCCCCTCCCTTTCTCATCTCTTTCCCCTTCCCTCTCTCCTATCTTCCCTCCCTTTCTCATCTCTTCCCCTCCCCTCTCTCCGCACTTCCCCTTCCTCTCTCCTCTCTTCCCATCCCTTTCTCATCTCTTCCCCCTCCCTCTCTCCTCTCTTTCCCTCCCTTCTCATCTCTTCCCCCTCCCTCTCCCTCTCTTCCCCTCCCTCTCTCCTCTTCCCTCCCTTTCTCATCTCTTTCCCTTCCCTCTCTCCTATCTTCCCCCTCCCTTTCTCATCTCTTCCCCTCCCTCTCCTCTCTTCCCCTCCCTTTCTCATCTCTTCCCCTCCTCTCTCCCTCTCTTCCCCCTCCCTCTCTCCTCTCTTCCCCTCCCTCTCTCCCTCTCTTCCCCTCCCTCTCTCCTATCTTCCCCTCCCTTTCTCATCTCTTCCCCTCCCTCTCTCCGCTCTTCCCCTCCCTCTCTCCTCTCTTCCCCATCCCTTCTCATATCTTCCCCTCCCTCTCCCTCTTCCCTCCTCTCTCCTCTCTTCCCCTCCCTTTCTCATCTCTTCCCCTCTCTCTCTCTCTTCCCTCCCTCTCTCCTCTCTTCCCTCCCCTCTCTCCTCCTCTCTTCCCCTCCATCTCTCCTCTCTTCCCCCTCCCTCTCTCCTCTCTTCCCCCTCTCCTCCCTCCATCCCCCTCCCTCTCTCCTCCCTTCCAGCTCCCCTTCTCTCTCTTCCCCTCCTTCTCTCCTCTCTTCCCCCCTCTCTCTCCTCTCTTCCCCTCCCTTTCTCCTCCTCTTCCCCCTCCCTTCCCTCTCTTCCCCCTCCCTCTCTCCTCTCTCTTCCCCTCCCTCTCCCTCTCTTCCCTCCCTCTCTCCTCTCTTCCCTCCCTTTCTCATCTCTTCCCCCTCCCTCTCTCCTCTCTTCCCCTCCCTTTCTCATCTCTTCCCTCCCTCTCTCCCTCTCTTCCCCTCCCCTTCTCCTCTCTTCCCCCTCCCTTTCTCATCTCTTCCCCTCCCTCTCTCCTCGCTTCCCCCTTATCCCCCGCAGTTCGGGCAGATCCTGGCTGAATGGCGGGTCTAACTGATCCTGGCTGACTGGCAGATCCTGGCCGACTGGCGGATCCTGGCTGACTGGCAGATCCTGGCTGACTGGCAGATCCTGGCCGACTGGCAGTTCTGGCGGATCCTGGCTGACTGGCGGATCCTGGCAGACTGGCGGATCCTGGCTGACTGGCAGTCCTGGCGGATCCTGGCTGAATGGCGGATCTAACTGATCCTGGCTGACTGGCAGATCCTGGCTGACTGGCAGATCCTGGCCGACTGGCAGATCTGGCGGATCCTGGCTGACTGGCGGATCCTGGCTGACTGGCAGTTCTGGCAGATCCTGGCCGACTGGCAGATCCTGGCCGACTGGCAGATCCTGGCCGACTGGCAGATCCTGGCCGACTGGCGGATCTGGCAGATCCTGGCAGACTGGCGGATCCTGGCAGACTGGCGGATCCTGGCAAACTGGCGGATCCTGGCAGACTGGCAGATCCTGGCAGACTGGCAGATCCTGGCCGACTGGCGGATCCTGGCAGACTGGCGGCACTGGCGGCGCTGGGCAGACTGGTAGCTCAGACGGCGCTGGGCAGACGGGTAGCTCAGACGGCGCTGGGCAGACTGGCGGCACTGGCTGTGCTGGACAGACTGGTAGCTCAGACGGCGCAGGGCAGATGGGTAGCTCAGACGGCGCTGGGCAGACAGGTTGCTCAGACGGCGCTGGGCAGACTGGAGAAAAAGGCTCTGGTAGCGCTGGACTGAGGAGCACTGGTGTCTCTGGAATGAGGGGCTCTGGCGCCTCTGGCATGAGGGGCGGTAGCTCTGACAGCGCCGGACAGGCGGGAGACTCTGGCTGCACGGGAGAGGAGGAAGGCTCCGGCAGCGCTGGACAGGCGGGACGCACTGTAGGCCTGATGCGTGGTGCTGGCACTGGTATGCCGTGCATACTATGCCAAATCAACAGCTTTCTTTCTACTCTGTCCAATACATCCTCCACACTCTCAGACTCAGCACTCTGCTTCGCCGACAGCTCCAATTCCATCCATGGCTCTGCCCAGGGTCCTTTTCCGTCAAGGATCTCCTCCCAAGTCCATTTATCCAAATAGTGCAGCATCTCCCACTGCTGCTGCTGCTCCTGTTGCTGCTGCCTCTGTTCCTTCTCCTGCTGCTGCTTTTGCCGTTGCCCGTTACAGCGCCGCTTGGTCCTTGGTTGGTGGGTGATTCTGTCACGGTTTTCCTTAGGTGAAAGAGAGGAGGACCAAAACGCAGCGTGGTTATATTGGCTCATGTTTAATAAAAACGGATAAACATGAACACTACAAAACAATAAACGTGGAAAACCAAAAACAGCCCTATCTGGTGCAAAACACAGAGACAGGAACAATCACCCACAAAACCCAACACAAAACAGGCTACCTAAATATGGTTCCCAATCAGAGACAATGACTAACACCTGCCTCTGATTGAGAACCATATCAGGCCAAACATAGAAATAGACAAACCAGACACACAACATAGAATGCCCACCCAGCTCACGTCCTGACCAACACTAAAACAAGGAAAACACATACGAACGATGGACAGAACGTGACAGGGGGGGATGGTTTGTCCTCGAAGTTTCGCCTGCCATATCAGTTCTGTTATACCCAGAGACATAATTTTAACCGTTTTAGAAACTTTAGAGTGTTTTCTATCCAAATGCATATACTAGCTTCTGGGCCTGAGTAACAGGCAGTTTACTAAGAGTTGAATGAGAGCACAAACAGACGGGTACTTAGGCTAACATGAGCTTGCTACCACCATTAGCTTTACCTGCTATGGCTGAGTTTTCCTCTACCAAAGTTTAACATCTAACCATCTAGTGTTCACCATAGCTACCACTGTTTAACATCTAGCTATCGGGTGGTTACCATAGCTACCACTGTTTAACATCTAGCTATCGGGTGGTTACCATAGCTACCACTGTTTAACATCTAGCTATCGGGTGGTTACCATAGCTACCACTGTTTAACATCTAGCTATCGGGTGGTTACCATAGCTACCACTGTTTAACATCTAGCTATCGGGTGGTTACCATAGCTACCACTGTTTAACATCTAGCTATCGGGTGGTTACCATTGCTACCACTGTTTAACAGATAGCCATCTAGTGGTTACTATAGCTACAGCTGTTTAACATCAATAGTCTTCACCCCATTTCTCAACCCTGCACCTAAGAGGCTGCTGCCCTATGTACACAGAGGTGGAATCACTGGTCACTTTCATAATGGAACACTAGTCACTTTAATAATGTTTAAATACCATTTTACTTATTTCATATGTATATACTGTATTCTGCCCTATTTTAGTCAAGGCCGCTCCGACATTGCTTGTCCTAATATTTATATATTTCTTAATTCCATTATTTTACTTTCAGATTTGTTGGTATTGTTGTGATTTGTTAGATACTACTGCACTGTTGTAGCTAGGAAAACAGGCATTTCTGCTACACCATCTGCTAAATATGTGTATGTGACCAATAACATTTGATTTCATTTTGATTTGATTAAGCCATATAGTGGTTACTATATCTTCCACTATTTAAAATCTAGCCATCTAGCGGTTACCATATTTACAACTTATCTAGATACAGTTGGTTATGTGACCTCACCTCAACCACTCATCTATAATGACCATAACCACTCATTTATGTAAACCAGGTTACTATTCATTGATCACTTATCAACAAGAAGCGGGTGGCCAATCACTAATCTAAGAGCTGGCTTGCCTGTTGCATTTCCTCCTGTGGAAAGGCAGAGGCTAGTTGCCTCAGAATAAAGGCCTCATCAGGGTTGTGTTCAATAGGCAACACATGGAAGAATGGACTGAATGAGGGAGGGACGACCTTTCAAAGCTTTTCATTACTGAACACAACCTAGTCTCCTCATTGATTTAACAGCATTCTTCAGTGTTGGTGGCCTCTGGGATAGTGTGTTTGACCTCATCTCCACCCTGACCTCCAGGTTGGTATGTGTTGGGGTCTGTGACCTCATTTCCACCCTGACCTACAGTTCAGTCTGTGTTGGGTTCTGTGACCTCATTTCCACCCTGACCTACAGGTTGATCTGTGTTTGGATCTGTGAGCTCCTCTCCACCCTGACCTCCAGGTTGGTATGTGCTGGGGTCTGTGACCTCATTTCCACCCTGACCTACAGGTTGATCTGTGTTGAGTTCTGTGACCTCCTCTCCACCCTGACCTCCAGGTTGGTCTGTGTTGGGTTCTGTGACCTCCTCTCCACCCTGACCTCCAGGTTGGTCTGTGTTGGGTTCTGTGACCTCCTCTCCACCCTGACCTCCAGGTTGGTCTGTGTTGGGTTCTGTGACCTCCTCTCCACCCTGACCTCCAGGTTGGTCTGTGTTGGGTTCTGTGACCTCCTCTCCACCCTGACCTCCAGGTTGGTCTGTGTTGGGGTCTGTAGCTTCTCTCTGCTTCACTTATACTGGCTGTAATGAAGACGATGCAGGCTCCTCCACTTGCTCCTTTCCTCCTAATACTGGAGACTCCTTCTCTGTGGCTTGAACCTCTCTGACAACCTTCACTTCGTCCACCTCTTGAAGCTCTGCTTGAACCCAACCATCAACATTCATCCCTTGTTTCAACCCCTGGCTGAGCCTCCTCTCCTTCAACCTTAGTATTGACCCCTTGTCTGTGTATCCTCCTTTAGTACTGAAACAGTGAGTCCTCCTGTTTAGTATCAACCCCTGTCACTGTCTCCACCTTTAATACTGATTGAGACAGTGAGTCCTCCTGTTTAGTATCAAACCTGTCCATGTCTCTACCAATAATACTGACTGAGACAGTGAGTCCTCCTATTTAGTATCAACCCCTGTCACTGTCTCCACCTTTAATACTGATTGAGACAGTGAGTCCTCCTATTTAGTATCAACCCCTGTCACTGTCTCCACCTTTAATACTGATTGAGACAGTGAGTCCTCCTGTTTAGTATCGAACCCAGTCCCTTCTCAACCTTTAATCCTGACTGAGACAGTGAGTCCTCCTGTTTAGTATCGACCCCCTGTCCATGTCTCCACCTTTAATACTGACTGAGACAGTGAGTCCTCCTGTTTAGTATCGACCCCCTGTCCTTGTGCCCTTCACTCTCAGCCACCACCATCAAGACACCTGTGTTTCTCCGGTCTATAAACTGATACTGCCCATCACCTCACTAGATGGACCAAACCTGACATGCAAATGTTTTCCACTGGTTATGACAACACTAAGTGATGTTTAGTATGGTTGAAGAGAATATGTGGTGCTGTGTAGAATGTTTTCCACTGGTTATGACAACACTAAGTGATGTTTAGTATGGTTGAAGAGAATATGTGGTGCTGTGTAGAATGTTTTCCACTGGTTATGACAACACTAAGTGATGTTCAGTATGGTTGAAGAGAATATGTGGTGCTGTGTAGATGTTTTTACAGACCAGGTCATAGTAAAATCATTTCAAGACAAAATACATGTAAATATTTGGTGCCATCTGTTTCTGCATTAGCCAGCTAAATGATCTGTCTCTCTGCCAATAAAACATCACGCTAATATTAAAACAGAATGACACCAGGTCAATTTATGAAGAAGACCATTATGGCAAGGATTCAATACGAAACCGTGCTTTATCAGTCTTCACATTTAAAGATGATTTAAAAGGCAGTGTTTACCTTGAATACCATCTCTGCAAACACGCTACTGCTACCTTTATGATCAGATTGATTCCAGGAGTAAATATCACAATTTTCTTGCTAAATATATACAATTTGAGAAGTTCTTCGACTGGTTTACACTCTATGTGGTTGCATAATTTATACTGCAGACCCAATATTATAAAAACAAAATCAAACCATCACTTCCTAGGCTACTGATTACATTGGAAATATAGTTAAACATCATGACTTAGAAAACAATTAAATACATGAGGAAAAAAATCTAACATTTGAAATTTCAAATGATTAGGGATAAACATAGAACATAAATACAATCAAATATACTATGTTTTTAAGGCACAAATTGGTTGTAGAGATTAGACTTTTTGCCTTAGAGACCTGTGATACAGGGCAGCTTAGCAACCCTGTGGAGGTGGAGAAGTGGCTGAACAAACCCTGAGATAACACAGATGCATAAACAAATGGACATGACTGAAAAAAACACCATGTAAATAACGTAACTTTGAGTCAGTGCCATCATCGCCACTGGGAGTTGAGACACCACAGCATACACCAGTAGATGCTTAATGCTGTTTGTCCCCTCCCTGTCCCCATCCCCCGGCCCTGGACATTTCAGAGCCCAGAGAACTGAGAGGCAGCAGAATGACATCAGCAAAAAATAGATCAGTGACTAGACAAGGATAGAGTAGACGAACACGGGTGTAAAGTTCTCAAAAACACATAGACAGCAAGACCCAAGAACCATCAGCCAGACAACACTACAACACCCCACCCTGTATCTCAGGGGTTTGTACTTCAGGTAGACCACAGGGTGGACCACCGCCAGGTAGCGCTCTACACAGATACAGCACTGGAACAGGATACGACCAGAGAAAATGAACCTATAGGCA
>NC_088413.1:19469474-19595922 GCF_034236695.1 Oncorhynchus nerka | reverse complement strand
ACTTCCTCCACAACAAACCTGCCAAGAGAGGGCCGCCCACCAAAACTCACGTACCTGACAATGAGGGCATTAATCAGAGAGGCAAAAAAGAGACCAAAAATAACCCTGAAGGAGCTGCAAAGCTCCACAGTGGAGATTGAAGTATCTGTCCACAGAACCTCTTCGAGCTGTATACTCCACAGAGCTGGGCTTTACGGAAGAGTGGCCAGAAAAAAATAAGCAAACACATTTGGTGTTCTCCAAAAGGCATGTGGCAGACTCCCCAAACGTATGGAATAAGGTACTCTGCTAATGTGTACCTTATTCCATATGCTGATGAGACTAAAAAAAAAACATTTGCCATCAAGGAAAACACCTTGTTTGGCGCAAACCCAACACCTCTCATAACCCTGAGAACACCATCCGCACAGTGAAGCATGGTGGTGGCAGCATCATGCTGTGGGGATGTTTTTCATTGGCAGGGACTGGGAAACTGGTCAGAATTGAAGGAATGATGGATGGCGCTAGATACAGGGAAATTCTTGAAGGAAACCTGTTGACTTTGTGGGGGTGAATAGTTATGCATGTTCAAGTTTTCAGTTTTTTTGTCTTATTACTTGTTTGTTTCACAATAATAAAAAAAACATTTTGCATCTTCAAAGTGGCAGGCATGCTGTGTAAATCAAATTATACAAACCCCCCAAATATTCATTTTAATTACAGGTTGTAAGGCAACAAAATAGGAAAAGTGCCAAGGGGGTGAATACTTTTGCAAGACACTGTATTACCAGAATCTTGATGTCATTTACCCCTCCCTCTCCTCTTCCTCCGGCCCGGGACGTTTCAGAGCCCTAACAGAGGCACGACTTCCACCCAAGGTGGCTCCTCTCACTGTTCGGGCGGTGCTCGGCGGTCGTCGTCGCCGGCCTACTAGCTGCCACCGATCCATTTTTCCTTTTAATTTGTGTCTGTCTGTATTGTTTACACCTGTGTCTTATTAGTTGATTTCGGTGGGTATATTTACCTCCGCTGCCTGTTAGTCTTTGTGCAGGATTGTTTTCTGTGGTTACGTTTGTAGGGGTGCGTGTCTGCACCACAGGCTTTATTTTCTTACGGCAGTTGTGCCGTTTGGTATTTGAGTTTAGGAGTAGAGGTTTCTCCTCCGTGTGTAGCGCTTTCTTCCCTGTGTGTGTGGCAACCTCGTTTGGGCGTGTTTCAGTCCCATGTTGTAGTTGAGTTGGGACTGCTCAATAAACATTTTTGCCACTGGGATTTCCTTGCTCTCCTGCTCCAGCACCAGAATAACATACATTCAAATAAGACCATAATGTCTCCCAAAATCGCATAATATATAACATTTAGGCTCTTTGCCAGCATAAAACTAAGGCAGAACCCGATCACCAACCAGACTAACCCAGAACATGCCACCTTGAAATCTGAGGAGTTTGTACTTCAGGAAGACCACAGGGTCGACCAACGCCAGGTAACGTTCAAAACATATACAGCACTGGAACAGGGTCGTACCAAAGATGAGAAAACCAATACAGAATGTTACTAAAGCTGAGAGAGAGGAAATATATCCCATCACTATCAGCCACAGGGCTTACATTTTGATGGGGAGACTGAGGATGAGGTTGACTGAATAGAACGCAGTGCAGATAGAAGATGCATGCTCTGCATAGCTAGAAAGGACAGAGGAAAAGTAGGAAGCGTCCAGCTTTTTGCCAAGCTCAGTTTGGAAGTAACGGCTTTGACGTCCAACTATGTATATATACACGAGCGAGAGAGAGAGATTATTATATCATATGTGACGGACCAGCTCAATTCGTCCTTATGTAGCAAAATTTGAAATTGTGTTTATTACACTTGATAAAAGTAAAGACTCAGAGCTATAAAATGGTATATAACACAATACTGTTGAGGAACAATGGGAAAGTAATTTTGTATTGAAAGTTGATAAACTCACTTTTGATAAAATGGCCTTTTAATGTTTTGGTACATACTGGAGAGCCCTTCTTTGTCTACACCCATACAGCATTGTTCACACCCTCTAAAGCATTAGCCCCATCCATCTAGTTAAAGGTTGATCTAAATGTACTAACAGCAGACATCTATGTGAGAGAGAACAGCTCACTGAACATTACTCACACTAGCGTCTACCTCGCCGCAGGAGAGGCAGAAGGAGCGGCCTACTGGTCAGACTTAGAAGGCAAGCACACCATCCACCGCTTCCGACCATATTATTCAAAAATATCCAATCTCTAGATAACAAGGTGGACGAAATTAGGGCACGAGTTTCCTTACAGACATCAGAGATTGTAACATTCTCTTTTTCACGGAAACATGGCTCACTCAGGATATGTTGTCAGAGTTGGTACATCCACCCAGTTTCTTCACGCATCACGCCGACAGAAACAAACATCTCTCTGGTAAGAAGAAGGGCAGGGGTGTATGCCTTATTATTAACGACTCATGATGTAATCATAACAACATACAGGAACTCAAGTCATTTTGTTCACCTGACATAGAATTCCTTACAATCAAATGCAGACCACATTATCTACCAAGAGAATTCTCTTCGATTATAGTCACAGCCTTGTATATCCCCACCCAAGCAGATACTTTGACGGCCCTGAAAGAACTTCCCTGGACTATGTAAACTGAAAACCATATATCCTGAGCAGGCATTTATTGTAGCTTGGGATTTTTTTTTTCCTTGAATCTGAAAACAAAGCTCCCTACATTTTTACAGCATATCAAGCTGGTAGCATTCTGGATTATTGCTACTCTAACTTCCTCGATGCATACAAAGCCCTCCCTCGCCCCCTCTTCGGCAAATCTGACCATGACTCCATTTTGTTGCTCCCAGCCCATGCTCAGGTCTATCCAACGCTGTTCCCACCAATCGGATTCCACGCTTCAAGATTGCTTTCATTACGTGGACTGGGAAATGTTCCAGGTAGCCTCAGACAACAACATTGATATATACGCTGACTCGGTGAGCGAGTTTGTTAGCAAGTGCATCTGTGATGTTGTACCCACTGCGACTATTAAAACCTTCCCTAACCAGAAATCTTGGATTGATGGCAGCATTCGTGCAAAACAGAAAGTGCGAACCACCGCTTTTAATCATGGCAAGGCTACTGGAAACATGACCGAACAGTGTAGCTATTCCCTCCACAAGGCAATCAAACAAGCAAAGCGTCAGTATAGAGACAAAGTAGAGTCACAATTCAACGCTCAAACACGAGACGTATGTGGCAGGGGTGAACAGTCAAACAAGTATTACAAAAAGAAAACCAGCCCCACCGCGGACATCGGCGTCATGCTCCCATACAAACTGAACAACTTCCTTGCTCACTTTGAGAACAATACAGTTCCACTGACACAGCCTGCTATCAAAGCTTGTGGGCCCACCTTCACAGTGGCCGAAGTGAGTAAAACATTTAAACGTGTTAACCCTCGCAAGGCTGCTGGCCCAGACGGCATCCCTAGCCGCGCCCTCAGAGCATGCGCAGACCAGCTGGCTGGTGTGTTTACGGACATATTCAATCAATCCTTATCCCAGTCTGCTGTGCCCACATGCTTCAGGAGGGCCACCATTTTTCCTGTTCCCAAGAAAGCTAAGGTAACTGAGTTAAATGACTATCTCACCGTAGCACTCATTTCTGTCATCATGAAGTGCTTAGAGAGATACGGATCATATCACCTCCACCCAACCTGATACCGTAGACCCTCTTCAATTTGCTTACCGCCCAATAGGGGGCGGCAGGGTAGGCTAGTGGTTAGAGCGTTGGATTAGTAGCCGGAAGGTTGCGAGTTCAAACCCCCGAGCTGACAAGGTACAAATCTGTCGTTCTGACCCTGAACAGGCAGTTAACCCACTGTTCCCAGGCCGTCATTGAAAATAAGAATGTGTTCTTAACTGACTTGCCTGGTTAAATAAAGGTAAAATTTAATTTTTAATTTAAAAAAAAAATAGGTCCACAGACACTGCAATCGCCATAACACTGCACACTGCCCTATCCCATCTGGACAAGAGGAATACCGATGTAAGAATGCTGTTTTTTGACTACAGCTCAGCATTTAACACCATTGTACCCTCCAAACTCGTCATAAAGCTCGAGATCCTGGTTCTCGACCCCACCCTGTGCAACTAGGTCCTGGACTTTCTGACGGGCCGCAACCAGGTGGTGAGGGTAGGGAACAACATCCTTACCCCGCTGTTCCTCAACACTGGGCGCCCACAAGGGTGCGTTCTCAGCCCTCTCCTATACTCCCTGTTCACCCATGACTGCGTGGCCATGTACGCCTCCAACTAAATCATCAAGATTGCAGACACTACAGTGGTAGGCTTGATTACCAACAATGTCGAGACGGCCTACAGGGAGGAGGTGAGGGCCCTCGGAGCGTGGTGTCAGGAAAATAACCTCTCACTCAATGTCAATAACACAAAGGACATGATCGTGGACTTCAGGAAACAGCAGAGGGAGCATCCCCCCATCCATATCTACAGGACAGTAGTGGAGAAGGTGGAAAGTTTTAAGTTCCTCGGCATAGACATCACTGACAAACTGAAAAGGTCCACCCACACAGACCGTGCGGTGAAGAAGGTGCAACAGCGCCTCTTCAACCTCAGAAGGCTGAAGAAATTTGGCTTGTCACCTAAAACACTCACAAACTTTTACAAATGCACAATCAAGAGCATCCTGTCGGGCTGTATCACCGCCTGGTACGGCAACTGCTCCACCCACAACCGCAAGGCTCTCCAGAGGGTGGTGCGGTCTGCAAATACCTGCCCTCCAGGACACCTACAGCACCTGATGTCATGGGGAGGCCAAAAATATCATCAAAGACAAGAACCACCTGAGCCACTCCCTGTTCACCCCGCTATCATCCAGAAGGCAAGATCAGTACAGGTGCATCAAAGCTGGAACCGAGAGACTGAAAAACATCAGACTGTTTTAAACAGCCATCACTAACATTGAGTGGCTGCTGCCAACATACTGACTCAAATCTCTGGCCACTTTAACAATTAGTAATTGGATGTAGTAAATGTATCACTAGTCACTTTAAATAATGCCACTTTATATCATGTTTACATACCCTACATTACTCATCTCATATGGATATACTTTATTCCATCTAGTGCATCTTGCCTATGCCGCACGGCCATCGCTCATCCATATTAAATGTACACATTCTTATTCATCCCTTTACATTTGTGTGAATAAGGTAGTCGTTATGGAATTGTTAGATTACTTGCTAGATATTACTGCACTGTCAGAACTAGAAGCACAACCATTTCGCTACACTCGCATTAACATCTGCTAACCATGTGTATGTGACTAATACAATTCGATTTTTTTTGTTGGGGGTTAGGCTGTTATGTTATCCAGGAGACTGCAATTGTGCTGTTGGATTGTCCGTTTGTAAATTCAGAGCGTTTTGCGTTCAGAGCGGACCCTGGTCGTTGAGTTTACGGATGTTTACTGACACCGGACATTCAATGGTTGTTGAGCATTCGTAAATACATCAGTTATTCTGTACTCTCTGACACACTCAGGAGAGAGTCCTCTGAAATTGGAGTAGATGGCCAGACTGAATTTACAAACGCAGTATAACTTTAGACCGTCCCCTCGCCCATACCCGGGCGTGAACCAGGCACACATCGCTCCACAAAAGCCCTTGCAGAGCAATGGGAACCACTACTTCAAGGTCTCAGAGCAAGTGACGTCACCGATTGAAACGCTATTTACCGCGCACCACCGCTAATTTGCTAGCCGTTTCACATCCGTTACACTCACCCCCCTTTTGACCTCCTCCTTTTCCGCAGCAACCAGTGATCCGGGTCAACAGCATCAATGTCACAGTATAACTTTAGACCGTCCCCTCGCCCATATCTGGGCGCGAACCAGGGACCCTCTGCACACATTAACAACAGTCACCCACGAAGCATCGTTACCCATCGCTCCACAAAAGCCGCGGCCCGTGCAGAGCAAGGGGAACCACTACTTCAAGGTCTCAGAGCAAGTGACGTCACCGATTGAAACGCTATTTAGCGCGCACCACCGCTAACTAGCTAGCCGTTTCACATTCGTTACACATAGTGGAGTCTTTGGTTGAGACATGTATCTAGCTAGCTAGGTAATTCACAACTTTTGATGTTAGTACCCTGAATTAATCTGCAGGTAGCTAGCCAACCAGGTTCAATGTTCGCAAGCTAACATTAGGCTATAGCTAGCTAAGCAAATGGCTCTGCGATATGAATAAAAAGGTTGTACATGTAATGTTAGCTAGTGAGCCAGCCAGCTAACGTTAGCTTGCTAGCTAGGTAAACAATTAACCATAATCACAACTCATGACATTACTATCCTGCATGAATCTGCAGGTTGCTAACCAATCAGGTTCAATGTTAGCTAGCTAACATTAGGTTATAGTAGACAAGCAAATAACATTAGCTCTGAGATACGAATAATAAGGTCATACACGTAACGTTAGCTAGCGGGCCAGCCAGCTAACGTTAGCTAGCTAGCTAAGTAAACTATGAACAATAGTCACAACTCATGATGTTACTACCCTGCGTGAATCTGCAAGTAGCTAACCAAACAGGTACAATGTTAGCTAGCTAACATTTGTCTATAGCAAGCCAAGCAAATGGCTCTCTGTCAAAATTAGAAACATGTCATATCCAAATATTTAGCTAGCTAGAATATCTTACCCTTATACATCATTTATGGTTGGACGTGTCTCCTGTCGGATGCCTTGGTTGCTCTTAGTTTGAAGATATAAACCTGAGACAGGTGTTTTCTCCATCTCCTTAGCTATTATACTCGAATTCCACTGATTTCAAAACTCAGTACTCCAGAAAGTGGAGAGCAACACTTATGCAGTTTTAATACACAATACGTTTCTCAAAGGAAACTGTGTTAGACAGGATTACCTAGATATACTGACTGGATTACCTAGATATACAGGTCAAATAGGCAGAAGCATTCTATATGGCAGACCAAACCAAACTCATCTCCCGTCATGTCAAGCCCACTCATTATCTCAGCCAATCATGGCTGGCGGTATGGTTGCTGACTTTTTCTTTGGCTAAACCAACTAGGCTCGTATTTTAACAATTTGATAAGTATTTACAGATGCCATTCAAGTTTGTTACTAAGGCACATGAAATTTCACATGTTCGAGAAGGCATTTCTATCCCCCAAAAATTGTCAAATGTTTACGTTCAAACGGCTCTCCTGTGAAGTAGTGACCAGCAAAATGCGCCAAGTTTCCTGAAATTGGTCACAAATGCTAGAAGTAATGTAAGTAATTTACCAAGTAGTATAAAAGGCTAACCGGTAGAAAAAACATTGTAAAGAGACTAGCATTTGTATGCAGAGGTTAACCTCGGGATACGGGATCGGTGTGTCCCCCACGGGACTGTTGCTCTAACACACGCCATTGTGATTATGATGACGTTGTATGTAACAAGCACATTTCCAAGGACATAGAAATATCTGATATGGTCAGAAAGCTTAAATTATTGTTAATCGAACTTGACTGTCCAGTTTACAGTAGCTATTACAACTAATACCATGCTATTGTTTGAGGAGAGTGCACAGTTATGTACTTGAAAATGTATCAATAAACCAATTAGGCACATTTGGGCAGACTTGATTTTGAACAGAAATGTACTGGTTCATTGGATCAGTCTAAAACCTTGCATGTAAAATCTAAATCTAAATTGCACCTAAACTGCTATATTACATTTAGGCCTTTCTGTTGCATTTCAAAGATGAAGAAGAAAAAAAACATGGCGAAAAAAAAAATGTTTTTTTCTTTGTATTATCTTATCCCAGATCTAATGTGTTATATTATCCAACATCAAATTCACATTTCCAAAAAACTTCAAGGTATTTCCTTTCAAATAGTGTCAAGAATATGCATGTTCTTGCTTCAGGTCAGCTACAGTCAGTTAGATATGGATATTTGGATAAGAGGTTTTAATGACAGTGTCTTCTGACATTTGGTCTTGTTAGCAGTAGCTTCCTCACATGTTATAGTAAGAACTATAGTAATGAGGTCTGGAAATGTTCTCTGCTTTAAAACAAATAATAGAAGGATACATGTGTAGTTCAGCACAAGTATTTATTGAGTATCCAAAGAAGAAAAACACCAAGTAAACATGTAATTTACACACTTATATTAAAAACCTTAATGGCCCAACAATGAGACAGCCTACAGGGAGGAAGCCAGAGACCTGGCAGTGTGGTGCCAGGACAACAACCTTTCCCTCAATGTGAGCAAGAAAAAGAAGCTGATTGTGGACTATTGAAAAAGGAGGGCCGAACAGGCCCCTATTAACATCTGCGGGGCTGTAGTGGAGCGGGTCGAGAGTTTCAAGTTACTTGGTGTCCACATCACAAAGAAACTATCATAGTCCAAACACAACAAGACAGTTGTGAAGAGGGCACAACAACTTTTCCCCCTCAGGAGACTGAAAGGATTTGTCATGGGTCCCCAGATCCTAAAAAAAGTTATACAACTGCTCCATCGAGAGCATCCTGACCGGTTGAATCACCGCCTGGTATGGCAACTGCTCTGCATTTGACTGCAAGGTGCTACAGAGTGTAGTGAGTGAGGTCCAGTACATCACTGGGGCCAAGCTTCCTGCCATCCAGGACCTATATACTAGGCGGTGTCAAAAAATTGTCAAAGACTCCAGTCACCCATGTCATAGACTGTTCTCTCTGCTACCGTATGGCAAGTGGTACCGGAGCGCAAAGGCTAGATCCAAAAGGCTCCAGCTTCAACCCCCAAGCTATAAGACTGCTGAAGAATTTATAAAATGGCCATCCAGACAATTTACATTGACCCCGCCCCTCCCGCTTTGATTTTACACTACTGCTACTTGCTGCTAATTATCAATGCATAGTTACTTTACACTTTATGTACAAATGACCTCGACTAACCTGTACCACCGCACATTGACTCAGTAACGGTATTCTCTGTATATATGTAAGGTCTATCAACGACATACATGCTGTTACTAGTTAACAATTCCATTTTTATTTAACCTTTATTACACCTCAATTACACAGTTCACCCTTGGATTCAGGTTGACTACATCAAGCCTATTATCTAGCCTCTATTATCTCTTAGGGTGCTCAGAAACAGGACAGTTTCCCAGCCCTGTGGAGGTAGAGGAGGGGCTGCACCAGCCCAGTAATCACATTGATGGTCAAACAAATGTTTAAGGCTAACAAAATCTCACCAACATTCAAACGAGCTTTTAAAGGTAGAGTTACCTCATATGGAAGATAATTCACCACCATAGACAACATGATAATCAAAATGATCTTAAACGCCTTCATCTTCATGTTGTTTGTCCCCTCCCTCTCCCCTTCCCCCGGCACGGGACGTTTCAGAGCCCTGAGAACTGAGAGGCAGCAGAATAGCTTCAACAAAAACAATATCAGAAACTCACCCCAGTAAACATAAAAGAAAAAAGATGTTTCACACCCAAACACATGGAACAGACAGGATCCAAGCACCATCAGCCAGGCAACACCACAACACCCCACCCTGTATCTCAGGGGTTTGTACTTCAGGTAGACCACAGGGTGGACCACCGCCAGGTAGCGCTCTACACAGATACAGCACTGGAACAGGGGACGGCCTGTCATTAGAAAACCGTAAGAAAATACCATGATGTACGAGGCAACGATTGTGGGGTGGTGTAGCCAGACAAAATACATGATAGAACACAGGCAGAAGAGGATCTCAGAAACAGCCAGGTTGAGAGCGAAGAATTCTGAAGCCATTGTCCCTCCCGCTTCGGTCAGTATCAGCCACAGGACATAGATATTGGTGGGGAGAACCAGGATAAAGTTGATTGCACAGCAAGCAGTGCTGAATGATTGGTCTTGGGACAAATAGGCAGCAAATGGATATCCAGGCAGGGAAGAGTTTGTAGCTGAAGTTGAAGTATTCATCTCTTCACTTGGTGTAGTTCTGGTGTGTGATGGAAGCTGAGAGAAAGAGAGAGGGAGGAAGAGACAGAGAGAAACAGAGTAAAAAGAGACAGAGAGAGCGAGTTAAATGCATTAACTCTCAACACGAGAACATACTAAATAGATTTACATAGCCTTTTAATGTGTTTAATCAATGAATATTTCAAATAAAATTCCTGTAAGATATTCCTATCAAACATGCATGAATTATACCATGCAGACATTTCTTCTGCTATGAAATATTTCTGATTTGGGCTCCCGAGTGGCACAGAGGTCTAAGGCACTGCATCTCAGTGCAAGAGGCGTCACTACAGTCCCTGGTTCAAATCCAGGCTGCATCACATACAGCCGTGATTGGGAGTCCCATAGGGCAGCACACAATTGCTTCAGCGTCGTTTGCATTTGGACAGGGTAGGCCGTCATTGTAAATAAGAATTTGTTCTTAACTGTCTTGCCTAGTTAAATAAAGGTTACACAACATGGGAAAACTACAGAAATGAACTTAATACTTTCAATACTAATTCAGATTTTGAAGAGGAAAAATAACCATTTCAAACCTTGACTGATGGAGCTCTTCTCTCTCATAGAAAGTCTGTTACAAGAAGTGAATGTTGGTTCATACACAACAGACACAACATAACAGGGACAAAACAGATGGAAATGGAGGAGGTCCTTCCTAACCTTATCCAATGAGAATGCACAACTTAGTTTTTTCCCTATTCAAAACATTTTCCATTTGGTGTGTCCTGAACTCAAGCCTGGTCTATTGGGCCCAGCTTGTACACACGTGAGTCACAAACAGGCGCAGCAGGTCATTACACATATGCAAATGCTTTAGTTTAACAGGACCTAATGGCCATACACAGTCTATGACTGATTGAGGAGGTTTTGTAAGTGACTGCATCTATACAGCAGCTAGAGACAGGAGACTTACAAGCCATGTGACGTGGTAGTAAAACATCTAACACTTACACAACATATACCCAATACACACACAGTAAATTAAAGTAAATTAGAAAAAAAATCCAGAAAATCACATTGTAGGATTATGGTGGAAATGTGCAAATAAATGGTATTGGTTTTTGGTTTTTGGCCACCATAATTTGCAAATAAATTCATTAAAAATCCTACAGTGTGATTTTCTGGATTTTTTTTCTCATTTTGTCTGTCATAGTTGAAGTGTACCTATGATGAAAATGACATGCCTCTCTCATCTTTTTAAGTGGGAGAACATGCACAATTACTTATTTTCCACCATAATTTGCAAATAAATTCATTAAAAATCATACAATGTGATTTTCTGGATTTTTTTTCTCGTTTTGTCTGTCATAGTTGAAGTGTACTATGATGAAAATTACAGGCCTCTCTCTCAAGTGGGAGAACTTCCACAATTGGTGGCTGACTAAATACTTTTTTTGCCCCACTGTATATATATATGAGATGGGTAATGCAAGATGTGTAGACATTATTAAAGTTGACTAGTGTTCCAATTATTCAAGTGGCTAGTGATTTCAAGTCTATGTATATAGGCAGCAGCCTCCATATGCTAGAAATGGCTATTTAAGATTCTGATGGCCTTTTAGATAGAATCTGTTTTTCAGTCTCTCGGTGCCAGCCTTGATTCACCTGTCCTGACCTCGCCTTCAGGTTGATAGCCTGGTGAAACACTCTCTGGAGAGCCCTGCGGTTGCAGGTGGGGCAGTTGCCATACCAAGCGGTGATACAGCCCAACAGGATGCTCTCAATTGTGCATCTGTAAAAGTTTGTGAGGGTTTTAGGTGACAAGCCAAATTTCTTCAGCCTCCTGAGGTTGAAGAGGCACTCTTGCGCCTTCTTCACCGCAATGTCTGTCTGAGTGGACCATTTCAGTTTGTCAGTGATGTGTACACCGAGGAACTTGAAGGTTTCCACCTTCTCCACTGTGGTCTCATTGATGTGGATATGGTGGTACCCCCCACTGCTGTTTCCTGAAGTCCCCAATCATCTCCTTTGTTTTGTTGACATTGAGTGAGAGGTTATTTTCACCACACTCCCAGAGCCCTCACCTCCTTCCTGTAGGCTGTCTCGTCATTGTTGGTAATCAAGCCTACTACTGTTGTGCCATCTCCCTCCACCAGCGTGGTGCACTTCAGAACACGGAGGACAGAGAGGCTGCATAATAGATTGACCAATTGGAAGAGCAGGATGTAGGTGAGGAGGCAGAGGATGGGGATCTCTGGAGCTTTCTAAAATGTCTAAAACCCTGTTTTCGCTATATCATTATGGGGTATGAGGAAAATGTTTTATTTAGTCCATTTTAGAAAAAGGCTGTAACATAACACAATGTGGAAAAAGTCAAGGGGTCTGAATACTTTCCAAATGCACTGTAGAATGCCATTTGGGATGCAGACCAGAGCACTGAAAAGAGGAGGGGCTGCCCCCCTTCCTGCCTTCCTGACATGCAAATAGCCTGCCTACTCTAAATGGACACAACACAAACTAAGAGGCCCAAATGTGTATGCAAAGGGCTCTCATTGTTTTTTAAAAACATTTTCTGCCTGCATTATTGTCTTTTTTCCCCTGCTCTACAAAAATAAAAACAAGATACGTGAGTAGTTCTGCACACATGTTAAATATGAAAGATAAAAAATATTATTTTTTTCAGTAAACTATCAGGGATCAAGGAAAGAACCAAGTGTAGACTGTGAAGTAACAATGTTTATTGTAACAAAAGGGGAAGGCAAACGACAGGTCAAGGCAGGCAGGGTTCGATAATCCAGAGTAGGAGCAAAGGTACAGGACGGCAGGCAGGCTCAGGCTCAGGGTCAGGGACAGGGAGAGGCAGAGTTCAGTAATCCAGAGTAGGAGCGAAGGTACAGCACGGCAGGCAGGCTCAGGGTCAGGGACAGGGGCAGGCAGAGTTCAGTAATCCAGAGTAGGAGCAAAGGTACTGGACAGCAGGCAGGCTCAGGCTCAGGGTCAGGGACAGGGAGAGGCAGAGTTCAGTAATCCAGAGTAGGAGCGAAGGTACAGCACGGCAGGCAGGCTCAGGGTCAGGGTCAGGGACAGGGGCAGGCAGAGTTCAGTAATCCAGAGTAGGAGCAAAGGTACAGGACGGCAGGCAGGCTCAGCGTCAGGGACAGGGACAGGCAGAGTTCAGTAATCCAGAGTAGGAGCAAAGGTACAGGACGGCAGGCAGGCTCAGGGTCAGGGACAGGGACAGGCAGAGTTCAGTAATCCAGAGTAGGAGCAAAGGTACAGGACGGCAGGCAGGCTCAGCGTCAGGGACAGGGAGAGGCAGAGTTCAGTAATCCAGAGTAGGAGCGAAGGTACAGCACGGCAGGCAGGCTCAGGGTCAGGGACAGGGACAGGCAGAGTTCAGTAATCCAGAGTAGGAGCAAAGGTACAGGACGGCAGGCAGGCTCAGCGTCAGGGACAGGCAGAGTGGTCCGGCAGGTGGGTTCGGAGTCAGGACAGGCAAGGGTCAAAACCCAGGAGGGTGAGAAAAGAGAAAAAACAGGTAAAAATACCCAGAGGACAAGTGAGGAATATGGGCAACACCTGGAGGGGGAGGAAACAAGCACAAGGACAGGTGAAACAGATCAGGATCGTGACAGTGAACATGAATTACACTTTTTTTTACCCATGTACTGTATAATTATGCCATTTTTCCAAATATTGTATCAAAAGCGACTCACAGTTATGCTGTCAGACAAATTAAGTCTTATCATCTCATCTCACTACTAGATACAGACACAAAGGTGAAAGCTGAAGCAATACGATTGGTACGTAATCTTCCCAGATAAGAGGGAATGAATCAAATCCAACACTGCACGATTCTGGATTTCATGCTTATACCCTCCTGATTTCAGGAGCCTTCGACCGGGATTTCTGGAAAACCTAGGAATTTGGAGATATTATGATGATGAATCATGATGTTATTTGTCTCCTCCCTCTCCCTCGGTCCGGGACATTTCAGACCCTCATAACAGAGGCAGAAGTATAACATACATTCAAATAAGAATTTCACCTAAAGACGCATAATATTTCCAGCGTAGAATGAATACAGAACCCGATCACAACCAACCAGACTAATCCAGAACTGCCACCTTGTATCTGAGGAGTTTGTACTTCAGGAAGACCACAGGGTGGACCACCGTCAGGTAGCGTTCGAAATATATACAAAGATGAGAAAACCAATACAGAATGTTACTAGAGCTGGGAGAAAGGGAATAAGGAGATGTATGTAGACAAATACTTAGACAGAAGGCAGGCAGTATAGGGTTTCAAATAGGTTGAGAGAGAAGAACTCCATCATCCCTCCGGCTCCGGTCACTATCAGCCACAGGACCTACATTTTAGTGGGGAGACTGAGAATGAGGTTGAATGAATAGCAGGCTGTGCCGATAGAAGACCATGCTCCGCATAGCAAGAGAGGACAGAGGAATGGTAGGAAGCGTTCATCTTTTACCAAGCTCAGTTATTTAACTATGTGTGGGTGGGAGAGAGAGAGAGAGAGAGAGAGAGGGAGAGAGAGAGGGAGAGTGGGAGAGTGCGAGAGAGAGAGAGAGAGAGAGAGAGAGAGAGAGAGAGAGAGAGAGAGGGAGAGTGGGAGAGTGAGAGAGAGAGAGAGAGAGAGAGAGAGAGAGAGAGAGAGAGAGAGAGAGAGAGAGAGAGAGAGAGCGATTGGTGTCTCTTCTCTTCCTGGACATTTAGCGATTGTGTCTACTTAGAACTGAGCTATGTCAAATAAAAATCTAATCTAATTTTATTAGTCACATGCGCAGAATACAACAAGTGTAGACATTACAGTGAAATGCTTACTTACGAGCCCCTAACCTACAGTGCAGTTTCAAAAAATATGGATAAGAATAAAATATAAAAGTAACAAGTAATTTAAAGAGGGGTAGAAGCTGTTTAAAAGCCGCTTGGACCTAAACTTGGCGCTCCGGTACCGCTTGCCGTGTGGTAGCAGAGAGAACAGTCTATGACTAAGGTGGCTGGAGTCTTTGACAATTTTCAGGGCCTTCCTCTGACACCGCCTGGTATAGAGGTCCTGGATGGCAGGACGCTTGGCCCCAATGATGTACTAGGCCGTTTGCACTACCCTCTGTAGTGCCTTGCGATCGGAGGCTGAGCAGTTGTCATACCAGGCAGTGATGCAACAAGCGGTACCGGAGCACAAAGTCTAGGTCCTTAACAACTTCTACCCCCAAGCCATAAGACTGCTGATCAATTAATCAAATGGCCATGCGGACTATGTAAGGTACATTGTTTTTACGCTGCTGCCACTCACTGCATATTATCTATGCATAGTCACTTTACATCTACAAATTACCTCGACGAACCTGCACCCCCGCACTTTGATTCGGTAGCGGTACTACCTGTATATAGCCTCGTTATTGTTATGTCATTTTCTTGTGTTACTTATTTATTTATTTCAGCTTTTTATATCGCATAGGGTGGCAGAACGTCCAGGCCCGGCCCTTCACAGGACGTAGATATTGGTGGGGAGAACCAGGATAAAGTTGATTGCATAGGAAGCAGTGCTGAATGATTGGTCTTGGGACAAATAGGCAGCAAATGGATATCTAGGCAGGGAAGAGTTTGCAACTGAGGATGAAGTATTCATCTCTTCACTTGGTATAGTTCTGGTGTGTGATGGAAGCTGAGAGAGAGAGAGAGAGAGAGAGAGAGAGAGAGAGAGAGAGAGATTACCTGTCAACACCAGATCATACAATATACATTTACATTTAATCTGCCTTTTAATGTGATTCATCAATAAACATTTCAAATGTTAAGCACTTCTCAACGGCTGGCCATGCCTTCCGCCTGGCTACTCCAACCTCGGCCAACAGCTCCGCCCCCCCCGCAGCTCCTCGCCCAAGCCTCTCCAGGTTCTCCTTTACCCAAATCCAGATAGCAGATGTTCTGAAAGAGCTGCAAAACCTAGACCCGTACAAATCAGCTGGGCTTGACAATCTGGACCCTCTATTTCTGAAACTATCTGCCGCCATTGTCGCAACCCCTATTACCAGCCTGTTCAACCTCTCTTTCATATCGTCTGAGATCCCCAAGGATTGGAAAGCTGCCGCAGTCATCCCCCTCTTCAAAGGGGGAGACACCCTGGACCCAAACTGCTATAGACCTATATCCATCCTGCCCTGCCTATCTAAGGTCTTCGAAAGCCAAGTCAACAAACAGGTCACTGACCATCTCGAATCCCACCGTACCTTCTCCGCTGTGCAATCTGGTTTCCGAGCCGGTCACGGGTGCACCTCAGCCACGCTCAAGGTACTAAACGATATCATAACCGCCATCGATAAAAGACAGTACTGTGCAGCCGTCTTCATCGACCTCGCCAAGGCTTTCGACTCTGTCAATCACCATATTCTTATCGGCAGACTCAATAGCCTCGGTTTCTCGGATGACTGCCTTGCCTGGTTCACCAATTACTTTGCAGACAGAGTTCAGTGTGTCAAATCGGAGGGCATGCTGTCCGGTCCTCTGGCAGTCTCTATGGGGGTGCCACAGGGTTCAATTCTCGGGCCGACTCTTTTCTCTGTATATATCAATGATGTTGCTCTTGCTGCGGGCGATTCCCTGATCCACCTCACGCAGACGACACCATTCTATATTTTCGGCCCGTCATTGGACACTGTGCTATCTAACCTCCAAACGAGCTTCAATGCCATACAGCACTCCTTCCGTGGCCTCCAACTGCTCTTAAACGCGAGTAAAACCAAATGCATGCTTTTCAACCGATCGCTGCCTGCACCCGCTTGCCCGACTAGCATCACCACCCTGGATGGTTCCGACCTTGAATATGTGGACATCTATAAGTACCTAGGTGTCTGGCTAGACTGCAAACTCTCCTTCCAGACTCACATCAAACATCTCCAATCGAAAATCAAATCAAGAGTCGGCTTTCTATTCCGCAACAAAGCCTCCTTCACTCACGCCGCCAAGCTTACCCTAGTAAAACTGACTATCCTACCGATCCTCGATTTGCGATGTCATCTACAAAATGGCTTCCAACACTCTACTCAGCAAACTGGATGCAGTCTATCATAGTGCCATCCGTTTTGTCACCAAAGCACCTTATACCACCCACCACTGCGACTTGTATGCTCTAGTCGGCTGGCCCTCGCTACATATTCGTCGCCAGACCCACTGGCTCCAGGTCATCTACAAGTCCATGCTAGGTAAAGCTCCGCCTTATCTCAGTTCACTGGTCACGATGGCAACACCCATCCGTAGCACACGCTCCAGCAGGTGTATCTCACTGATCATCCCTAAAGCCAACACCTCATTTGGCCGCCTTTCGTTCCAGTACTCTGCTGCCTGTGACTGGAATGAACTGCAAAAATCGCTGAAGTTGGAGACTTTTATCTCCCTCACCAACTTCAAACATCAGCTATCCGAGCAGCTAACCGATCGCTGCAGCTGTACATAGTCTATTGGTAAATAGCCCACCCATTTTCACCTACCTCATCCCCATACTGTTTTTATACTGTTTTTTTATTTTATTTATTTATTTACCTTTCTGCTCTTTTGCACACCAATATCTCTACCTGTACATGACCATCTGATCATTTATCACCCCAGTGTTAATCTGCCAAATTGTATTATTCGCCTACCTCATGCCTTTTGCACACATTGTATATAGACTGCCCATTTTTTTTTCTACTGTGTTATTGACTTGTTAATTGCTTACTCCATCTGTAACTCTGTGTTGTCTGTTCACACTGCTATGCTTTATCTTGGCCAGGTCGCAGTTGCAAATGAGAACTTGTTCTCAACTAGCCTACCTGGTTAAATAAAGGTGAAATAAAAAATAAAATAAAAAAATAAAAAATAAAATTCCTGTAAGATATTTCAATCAAACATTAATAAATTATGCCATGCAGACATTTCTTCTGCTATGAAATATCTTAGAATTCCAGAACATGTACTGAAAGAAAAGTGTTAAACCTCGGAAGTGAACTGAATACTTTTTCTTCAGCAACAATTCAGATTGTTAAGAGAAAAAAATAACAATGTTAAACTTTGACAGATGAAGCTCTTCTCTCTACTGGAAGTATGTGTCTGTTAACATAACTTCATTTACAACAGATACAACATAACACGGCCAAAACATGGAAATGGAGGAGGTACTTCCAAACCTCATCCAATGAGAATGCTCATCTTAGTTTTTTCCCTATTCAAAATGTTTTCCATTTGGTGTGTCCTCAACTCAAGTCAGGTATATTGGGACCAGCTTGTACACACGTGAGTCACAAACAGGTGCATCAGGTCATTACACCTATGCAAAACATTGTGTTTGTCAGGACCTAATGGCCATACACAGTCTATGATTGATTGACGAGGTGTTGTAAGTGACTGCATCTAGGGACAGGAGACATACTAGCCATGTGACGTGGCAGTTGAAACACATCAAAAACAGATGTAGTTTATGAACTGTATATTCGACCAGGCAGACCCAAAATGTAGGATTAGGCATAGGGATCAAAATGTGTTAAATGTAGAGCTAAGTTTAGGGGTTAAGGATAGGCGTAGTGGGATGGGTGTAGCATAAGGGATTAGCTTTAGGGCTAAAGTTTAGGGCTAAAGTTAGGTTTGGGTTTTTGGTTAGTGTAAGGGTTACGGTTAGGTTTAGGGGGATTGGTGTAACGTAAGGGGTTAACTTTAGGGCTAAGTTTGGGTTTAGGTTTGTGTTTAAGTTTAGCTTAAAGGTTGATGTTTAGTGGAACCCCCATTCGGAACCACACAAAATCTGCCAGTCATATACAGTATATTAACTACCTCTTCCAGTAGGAAGGACATTACAGGTTGCTTCAAGCGTTATCTGACCTCCAGTCATTGCACTAATGCTAGTTAGTGTTGGCTAACAAAACTACCTCTAACTTCCTTCATACTGGGTACAGACACATAAAAATGGTATCCATGAGTTCATCTGACTCTGGGAAAGTAGAAAAATGGCATATGTGCCAAAATCTTGCACTATCCCTTTAAATATACAATAACATATACAAAGAAGTGCCCAATATAAATAGAATAGCTAGATTCAAGTGAATGTTGTGAGATGGGTGGACCGGCGGCCATCCTGAGTGTATCCAATTCTATTTCTAGTGTTATGCCACCTCTCCCTCTCTGGCCCCTGGGGCAGAAGGGCAGGTTCCCACTCCTGTGGAGGTAGAAGAAGGGCTGCACCAACCCACAGACCACACCGATGAAGACAGAAACATATATGGCTGATATTCCCTATTTAGAGCCCTTCTTTTCACCAGAGTCATATACACTGAGCTCACAAAACTTTATGAACATCTGCTCTTTCCATGACAGGCTGACCAAGTGAATCCAGTTGAAAGCTATGATCCCTTATTGATGACACTTTAATCAGTGTAGATGAAGGGGAGGAGACAGGTTATAGAAGATTTTGAAGCATTGAGACTATTGAGACACACATTGTGTATGTCTGCCATTCAGAGGGTGAATGGGCAAGGAGAATTATTGAATTACCTTTGAACAGAGTATGGTAGTAAGAGCCAGGTGCATCGGTTTCTGTCAAGAACTGCAATGCTGCTGGGCTTTTCACGCACAACAGTTTCCCGTGTGTTTCAAGAATGGTACATCACCCCTGCCTGTCCCCCTGCCTGCCCCGTGCCTATCCCACTGCCAGTCCCCCTGCCTGTCCCACTGCCAGTCCCCCTGCCTGTCCCCCTTCTGTCCCCCTGCAAGTCCCACTGCCAGTCCCCCTGCCTGTCCCCCTCTTCTGTCCCCCTGCAAGTCCCACTGCCAGTCCCCCTGCATGTCCCACTGCCAGTCCCCCTGCCTGTCCCCCTTCTGTCCCCCTGCAAGTCCCACTGCCAGTCCCCCTGCCTGTCCCCCTGCCTGTCCCCCTTCTGTCCCCCTGCAAGTCCCACTGCCAGTCCCCCTGCCTGTCCCCCTTCTGTCCCCTGCCTGTCCCACTGCCAGTCCCCCTGCCTGTCCCCCTGCCTGTCCCCCTTCTGTCCCCCTGCAAGTCCCACTGCCAGTCCCCCTGCCTGTCCCCCTTCTGTCCCCTGCCTGTCCCACTGCCAGTCCCCCTGCCTGTCCCCCTTCTGTCCCCCTGCCTGCTACCATCCCTGTCCCACTGCCAGTCCCCCTGCCTGTCCCCCTGCCTGTCCCCCTGCATGTCCCCCTGCATGACCCCTGTCTGTCCCACTGCCAGTCCCCCTGCCTGTTCCCCTTCTGTCCCCCCCACCTGTCCCCCTGCCTGCTACCATCCCTGTCCCACTGCCTGTCCCCCTAACTGTGCCTCTGCATGTCCCCCTGCCTGTTCCACTGCCAGTCCCCCTGCCTGTCCCCCTTCTGTCCCCCTGCCTGTCCCCCTGCCTGCTACCATCCCTGTCCCCCTGCCTGTCCCCCTGCCTGCACATCTGTGTGCTGTATCAGATTGCCTTCGACCTGACATTCAAACAGTAACGTGTATTCATGGATGCCAAGAGAAGCTAGGCTTCCCCAAAAGACTAACCAATAAAAATAAAAACCTAATGTAATTGATCTTTTGACCTCTTCTGTTTTATAATTTACCTTCAATTCGCAAGAGGCTGAATGCGTCTCACCGGAAAAGCATTGGAGCAAGCGAAACAGCGCACCTCCGACTCTGTATGTGTAGACCATCTCGGCTTTGTTGCAGCCCGTAGCATTGAATGCAAGGGAAGCCAGTGAGCATTTGGCCTCCCATGATAAAAACTAAACTAAATAAGCTCACTGTGAATGGTTCTGGCGCATTAAAAAAAAGTGTCAAGGGAAGCCAGTTTGGATTTGGCTTCGAACCAATCACAACACATCTTGAGCAAAAAGTCAATTGACAGAAACATCTTGAATTAGTGCGTTGAGTTGTTGTCCTCCATTGGCTAGCTAGCTAGCTAACATTGGCCCATTCATACATTAGCAATGGATATAGTGATTGGTACTTGCGGGTTTATTTCATTCTACGTACTGGCCAATGATCATAATGGCTATTCTGATCAAACCATAAATTCAAACTTCGTTCCCCTGGCCTGAGAGGATGGAAGTTCAATATGTGCTGTAGCTAAATGTAGTAGGCTAATGTTAAAAAGCTAGGTCATCATTTCCCATGAAAGAAAGTTAGGCTACAGGGCAAGCATTTTAGCCAGGTAGCCTAGGACAACAAAAACTAAAAGTGTACTGTATGACGGAGTCATAGACCATTTCATCAACATGAATGAGAGGAGGATGGCATTGGGGTTTCTCTACAAGTAGAGTGAGTCAACATGTTTTTTCTACTTGCATGAACACACGCACACACACACACACACACACACACACACCGAAATCAGAACCATGGACAGCCACATCATATTTAGCTTACGTTGATTGGACTAAATTGTTTTTAGTCTTGTTTAGTTATCACTGTATTAGACTAAGCAGAGGTGCTTTGATGATGTTGACAAGCTGAAGTTGAAATGGTGCTGGAATAGTGGAAGCAGCTCCTGTTTTCTTTGTGACTTGTGGTAACTCTCTGTGGTTCTAAATCAATAGATGATATAGTAGTCCGAAAAATGTTGGAAACATAAACTTGCTTGACCATGTTCTAGGTCTTGTAACTGTTTGTTACATGCATTATGCTTTGTGGACTTCACCGGACAGATGTTGCTCTCCGGTTTTGTGATGAATCAAAGGTGTGGTTGAATGTATTCTGCAACTGTGTCTTCTTATTGTCTCGGCCTTAGGCCTATATATCACAGTCACAAAGCATATGAACTAACAGGTTATAGAGCAAACAACACAATTATCACAACACACAGGTTGTAAAATGGCTTACTTACTTGTCATCCCCAGTGATTTTACCCACGCACCCCTACTGCATGTAAATAGCCTGTTTCCTCTCTGACTGGACCCAGAGACAGCTAAGAGACATTTGTTTTTACATTTCCTGACTGTATCACTGGCTGAATTTCTCTGCTCTACATTTAAAAAACGACAGCTACATGAGTAGTTCTGCACACATATTTATTAAATGTGAAGGATTCAAAATATAAAAAAAGATGTAGTGAACATGAAAACAAGTTTTAACCAAACAAAGTAAGTCTTATCATTCCATCTCACTAATGAATAGCTTTCATACATGAAGGTGCAATGTGAAGCAAGAAGATTGATAGGTAATCTACCCATATACGAGGGAATACATCAAACCAAGACTTGTAAAATTCCAGATTTCCTGCTTATTCTTTCCTCGTGCCAGGAATCTTCTGAACAGGATTTCGGGAAAACTTGGGAATTTAGGGGACATTTCCGTACTTTTGCAACCCTTATCAAAACACATACATATTTTTGCCAGAGAATCAACAACTATCAACCTCTTTACAAGCTATCAATTAACAGGTGGAAACAAACAGGTTACAACTGGCCATCTGTATAAGGTGAAACTTTGAGTATCAACTCTCTTAAAGACCTCTGATACAGGGCAGTTTCCCAGCCCTGTGGAGGTAGAGGAGGGGCTGCACAATCCCACAGACCACACCGATGAAGACACAAACATATATGGCTGATATGAACTTCCCCAAATCTAAGACTCCAATGAAAGGTAAAATCAATACCCATGGGAGGCAGTTCACCATCATAGTCACCATAATAATCAAAATGATATTAAACGCCCTTATCTTCATGTTGTTTGTCCCCTCCCTCTCCCCTTCCCCCGGCCCTGGACGTTTCAGAGCCCTGAGAACTGAGAGGCAGCAGAATAACATGAATGAAATGAAGAACAGAATTTCACTCAAAGACACAAAATATATAACATTTAGGCTCTTTGCCAGCATAAAAGTAAGACAGAACACAGTCACAACCAACCAGATTAACCCAGAACACGCCACCTTGTATCTGAGGAGTTTGTACTTCAGGAAGACAACAGGGTGGACCACCGCTAGGTAGCGTTCAAAACATATACAGCACTGGAACAGGGTCCGACCAAAGATGGGAAAACCACCACAGAATGACACTAGAGCTTGGAGAGGGGGAATAGGGAGGTGTATGTAGACAAAGAAGAAGACAGCACACAGGCAGCAGAGGATCTCAGAGATGGCCAGGTTGAGAGCGAAGAACTCTGAGGTCATTGTTTCTCCCGCTCCAGTCACTATCAGCCACAGGACGTAGACATTGGTGGGGAGACCGAAGATGAGATTGACTGCATAGCAGGCAGTGCCGATAGAGGAATCGATTTCCGCATAGCCGGAGAGGACAGAAGAATGGTTAGAAGAGTTCATCTTTTTATTTTGACCAATCTCAGTTTGGAAGTACCAGCTTTGATGTTCCAAGTATCACTGGAAGAGAGAGAGAGAGAGAGAGAGAGAGAGAGAGAGAGAGAGAGAGAGAGACAGAGAGACAGAGAGAGAGACAGAGAGACAGAGAGACAGAGAGAGACAGACAGACAGACAGACAGACAGACAGACAGACAGACAGACAGACAGACAGACAGACAGACAGACAGACAGACAGACAGACAGACAGACAGACAGACAGACAGACAGACAGACAGAAAGACAGAGAGAGAGACAGAGAGAGAGACAGAGGGATACATGTATAAATCTCATGCAATATACAAGTACATTTAAATAGCGTTTCATGTGTTTTTTTAAATACCAACTGAAAATACTAATTACTGTAAGATATTCATAACAAACATGCATAAACTATCCCATGCAGAATTTTTTTCCTGCTTTGAAATGTCTAAGAATTCCAGATATTGAACAGAAAACAAAGGGGAAAACCTCAGAAGTGAACTGAAAACTTCTTCTACAGCAACAATACTGATATTAAAGAGGAAAAATAACCCTTTCAAACCTTGACTGATGGAGTTCTTCTTGGTATTGGAAAGTCTGTGTCCATCAAGAACTGAATGTTGGGTCATACACAACAGACACAACATAACAGTGGCAAAACGGATGGAGGACGTGCCTACCCTTATCCAATGAGAATGCTCATCTTTGTTTTTAACCCCATTCAAAACCATTTCCATTTGGTTTGACCTGAATACAAGTCAAGTCTATTAGTCCCAGTTTGTACACCTGCTGCACCTGAGTCACAAACAGGTGCAGCAGGTCATTACACCTATGCAAATGATTGTGTTTGACGGGTCCTAATGATACACAGTTTAAGATTGATTGAGGATGTTTTGTAAATCCAGGTTCACACTGCATGCCTTGATGCTCAAATCAGTTTGGTTTTTACTGACTGTCAAAATAGCAAGTTATAGAAGTAACCAAGTTGGATTTGTGTGTGTTCAGACAGTAGTCATTTGCTGACATGGCTACACTTGTTGTCATAATAATGACTGGTGTGTGCGCAGTGGTGTAGGTTGATTGGTGCATGTGCTTCCTATATCTCAGAAGTTAAGCAGTAAACTAAGGTGACAACAATGCCTTCCATGGACTCTTCCCAGTTGCTTTGAATGTTCAAAATCATAGTGTAAGAACCCGTTTAAATGATCAAAGGATAGGATGATCCAACTTGAAAAACTTTTTGGGGGGCTTGCCACAACAGTCACATTTCTTGCATATTCACTAATTTGTTTGTAAACAATTAACAAGCCAGTTAGATACCACGGTTCCACGGCAAAAAAAATCTGAAGTCGCAAGGCCAGGAATCAGAATTGTATCTGATTTCAAACCACCTACAAAAGTCGGTTGAAATGTGTCTTGAAACATCTGATTACATTTTCATTTTGGCGGTTCAGACTGCAGTAAAAAAGAAGAGATTTGAATCACTTCAAACTGCCAATGTAAACCAGGCCTAAGTGACAGCACCTATAGAGGGCTTGCAGTTGCATCACAATACACCTAGCAACCGTACCAGTTGGAAGACCAGAGTCAGTCTGGTGGAAGCCATGCAATCGTCCACATGGTTGGCTGTGTTTTGCTACCACCGGAAACATCGGGGGGATAACTTATTCAAGTAAGTAAATGATAAACTATGGAGCTATAATTAGCAAGACTGTGTAACCGGTGCTGTACTGCACCACGTTATGTGTGGTTGATTGAGACTATAGACGTGGACTTTGGAGATCAGGTTGTTTTAATTAAGCAGAATTCACTCTCTGCATCTGCATCCAAAAGAAAATAAACATTTGTAGATCACATGTGTTCTGCGAATCATCGCCTCTTTCTACAACAGATGCACAATACAAAGGACTGGGATCATTTGGGGAGCTAGCCATCGTTCACACATACAATAGCCTGCTAATTATAATACCTTAGCTAGCTATTAACCACATGTTGAATTCAGAATGTTAGTATCCTCCTAAAAAGTACAGTTACAAGTGCATCTTAACAATACCATCCACTTACGAGTAACCTCTAAATATACAACATTATTCTTGAACAAAACACTGTGTATGACTGTGCTTAAAATAATCTAACTTTTCTGAAGAAGACAGAAAAGGCGTGCCTACCTCTGATAGTGCATCAAAATTATTTGAGCACGGGCACGCAGGGCAAAACATAAGTACACACTCCCCTACCTGGTGAAATTAACACAGTACTTTAACAACTGTTACATTCACCCCTCTTGAATTTCACCAACCTTGCAAAACTGAACAAAATTATCTACCAAGCTCAAGGCATAATTCTGAATACAGGCCTTCAACTGCCCCTAGACGTATAGTGCCTCTTACACTATACCTACCGTCTTAGCCTTAAAAAAATGTTATTCTGTACTAAATTATATCTCTGTACTATGTTAAACGTGCACCTTCTGGTGGATTGACTCAATTAGTCTCTTGACTGGTTTAACTACCCTCCCCGCCCTTGTGCAACCTGCCACTGGGCTATTGGCCATGGTGACTAACAGTGGCTCTGGCCTTAGATCATTGATCAGAGGAGGGGTTGAAGGAATCAGCTCCAGGTTCTCAGAGGTGCTTCCCAGGTATTTTTCCTCAAGCAAACAAGGTTCTTCTGGCTCTGACTTTCCATCGATGTCCAGAGCTCGGAGTAATCGCTTGAATCCTCCGCCAACCAAGATGCACTTTCCACCCCAGAGTCCTCCATGTCTTCCCTGACCAGTCCATCGCCGGAGTGGGTGGCCTCTCCTGCAGCTACATTGACTGACGTTCCTGCAGCATCACTGTCATTGAAGTGCACTGAATCATCCATTTCAAATGGCAGGAAATTCACCTGCAGCAGTAGATTCCTGTGAACCACTTTCTCTCTGCGGTAACGGTCTTGGATTATGTAAGTGTGGGTTTGTGGATTGACTGAAGTCACTGTGAAAATCTCGGGTTTCCACTTGTCAGCCAATTTGCGACAGCCCCTTTCACCCTGGTTGGCGATGAGGACACGATCCCCCATGGACAAACTGATGCCTTTAACCCGCTTGTCATACTCCCAACCTTGTCGTCTCTGTTGCTTGTCAGTGTGCCTTTGGGCAACACTCATAGCTTCCTTCAGGACAGTGATCAGAGTCTTGACATACTTGTTGCAATCCACAACACTGGAGTCGTCCACAACATTGCGGAACATCACATCCACTGGTAGCCGAGGGACCCTACCAAACATGAGAAAGAATGACTGGATTTGTTCAGGCCAATGTTCTTTGGTTTTTAAGGGCAGACTCCTGAGCATACTACCTAAAGTCCTGTTGAAACTTTCAGTTTCTCCATTCCCCATTGGGTGATATGCCGTGGTTCTTGACTTTTGGACACTGGAGAGCTTAAGCAGTTCTGCTATTAGCTCGCTCTCTAAATTTGCGCCCTGATCAGTATGGATATTTGAAGCAAATCCGTACACAGAAGACATGATCCCACAGTTTACGAGCTACTTGCTTGGCTGTCTGGTTTCTGCATGGCCATACATGGGCAAGTTTAGTGAAGTGGTCAGTCACCACCAGAACATCAACTGAGTTATTCTTACTGTCTTCCACTGTCCAAAAATCCAAACACACCAACTCCATGGGAGAGCAGGTTTTGATGCTCTCTAACAGGGCTCTAGCCGCTGGCTCTGGAGTCTTTGCTAGAGCGCATCTCTGGCAGCAGCGCACATACTCCTTGATGCCTCTCTCCATTGCAGGCCAGAAAAACCTCTGTCTGGCCAGGGCTAGAGTTCTAGCTTGGCCTTGATGTCCTGCAAGGTCGTGAATGCAAGTCATCGCTTTGAGTCTCAACACCTCTGGCAAGATATACTGGAACAGTCTCCGGTTAGTGTGACTCTCCTTAATGACACGGTACAGAACTCCCTCTCTTAGAATCAAGCAGTCCCACTGTTTCATCAGCAACAACACATTAGAAGAAACATTGTATCGATCTCTTCTGGTGGGCCGTTTCTTATTGAAGACGAAAGGGATGACCTTGGAATCAGAGTCTTGCAGCTGAAGATCTCGAAGTTCCTCGTGCGAGAGTTCAGGCAAAGTGTCAATACCAGGAGAAAGCAGCTGTTGGGTGTTGGAACCAAGCTGGATTGCTTGCATCCCCGTTGAACATTTCCAGTCGATATGGAGCTGACATATGGCCTTCACTTCAGCAGTGGTCAAGGAGGTTATCTCCTGAGAATAAGAAGACCAACAGAAGGCATTTTGGACATCATCATTCAACGTCCCAACAGCCTCAGACAGAAGTGCAAGGCAGGACACCCTCATCAGTCTCTGCGCGACAGTCACTGCTAAGGGGTCGCAGTTCAGTGCATCTGCTACTGTATTCTTGCTGCCTGGGATACGCTTCAAATCAAAGTTGTACAGTGCCAGCTTGGCAACCCGTCTTTGCTCGCAAGCGTCCAGCTTGGGTTTTGTCATGATGTACGTTAACGGGTTACTATCTGTCCAGACAGTGAATTTCTCACACACACTCCATTTCAGTGCTAGAAATTAAAGTCTGTGTGCCGGATACCTTCTCTGCGACTTACTCAGGGTCTTGCTCGTGATTGCTATGGGCCTTGCTTTATCTTCACCTTCAGGCACTTGACAAAGTACAGCCCTGAGACCATCCAAAGAAACGTCAGTGAAGAGATTGAACGGCCTCTCGAAATCAGGGTGAGCTAGCACAACACAATTCAAAAGACCATCCTTCAGCTTCTGGAATACAACAGCACACTCCTCAGTCCAATCCGATAGTGTCAGTTTACGGAAAATCCCACTTTTGCCCTTCTTCCCATCTCTTCCTCTTCTCTTTTGACCCCCAGTGAGTGCAAACAAAGGTCTGACTATGGTGTAACAGTCAGGAATGAAGTACTGGTAATATAATACCATACCCAAGAAGGATTTCAGCCCCCGGGCAGAGGGAGTGCATCCGTCAATGGCCTCCACCTTCTCAGGATCCACTGACACACCGTCCTTTTTAATGATATGTCCGAGGAATTTCACTGTACTTCGTAGGAAGTGACATTTCTTAGGTGCCAGTTTGAGATTGTTGGCTCTTAGACGGCTAAACACAACTTCCAAGTCGCTGTAGAGCCTGTTCCTCGGTGGGTGCAAAGACCAACAAGTCATCTAGGTAACAAAGGAGATTTGAGAAATGTATGTCCCCAAATATACTTAACATCATTCTCATGAAAGAGGCCAGGCTGTTACACAGACCTTGTGGCATGCAATTTGTACTCATAAAAGTCCAATCGTGTGGTAAAGGTTGTGTACTTCTTGTCCACACGGGGGGACCTAGTGAATGACCTGCAGAGAGCTGGGACCAAAGTAACAAAGCCTACCATCAGCAAGGGCATTGAAGATGAAACGTGTCTGGGTCTTTCAGCATGACAATGATCCCAAACACACCGCCCGGGCAACGAAGGAGTGGCTTCGTAAGAAACATTTCAAGGTCCTGGAGTGGCCTAGCCAGTCTCCAGATCTCAACCCCATAGAAAATCTTTGGAGGGAGTTGAAAGTCTGTGTTGCCCAGCAACAGCCCCAAAACATCACTGCTCTAGAGGAGATCTGCATGGAGGAATGGGCCAAAATACCAGCAACAGTGTGTGAAAACCTTGTGAAGACTTACAGAAAACCTTTGACCTCTGTCATTGCCAACAAAGGGTATATAACAAAGTATTGAGATAAACTTTTGTTATTGACCAAATACTTATTTTCCACCATAATTTGCAAATAAATTCATCAAAAATCCTACAATGTGATTTTCTTTCTCGTTTTGTCTGTCATAGTTGAAGTGTACCTATGATGAAAATTACAGGCCTCTCTCATCTTTTTTAAGTGGGAGAACTTGCACAATTGGTGGCTTGACTAAATACTTTTTTGCCCCACTGTACATACATTATCTCTGCATTCCCAGATTAGGACCTAATTAATTCATTTCAATTGACCAATTTCCTTGTGAGCTGTAACTCAGTAAAATATTTAAAATAGTTGCATATTGTTGTTCAGTATACATTTAACATATTCATAAGGTTTAATGGGGCACTTTCATGACAAGGTGAAGGTGCTCTCTATTGAAATGGCACAACAGAATCATCCAGATTGATCAAAGCACAGTATATGACAACCATCTTCTATAACTGAGGGACGTCTCCTTTCAAATATGGAACATGATAAAGTAGTAGAAGTAGAAACTGATGTTGCTGCAGCATTGCTCCTCTTCACAGTGGGAATACAGTCGACATGGGTGTCTTGATAGAGGTCACCTACTTCAAAAATATATATATTTTTAAATTATTTAACTAGGCAAGTCAGTTAAGATCTCCTGCGGGGACGGGGGCTTGGATTAAAATTTTAAAAAATAGGACAAAACACATCACAACAAGAGAGACAACACTATATAAAGAGAGACCTAAGACAACAATATAGCAAGGCAGCAGCACATGACAACACAGCATGGTAGCAACAAAACATGGTAGCAACATGGTACAAACATTATTGGGCACAGACAACAGCACAATAGGCAAGAAGGTAGAGACAACAATACATCACACAAAGCAGCCACAACTGTCAGTAAGTGTCCATGATTGAGTCTTTGAATGAAGAGATTGAGATAAAACTGTCCAGTTTGAGTGCTTGTTGCAGCTTGTTCCAGTCGCTGGCTGCAGCGAACTGAAAACACGAGCGACCAGGGATGTTTGTGCTTTGGGGAAAATGATGTGGATATATTGAAGCAACATCTCAAGACATCAGTCAGGAAGTTGAATCTTGGTCACAAATGGGTCTTCCAAATGTACAATGACACCAAGCATACTTCCAAAGTTGTGGCAAAATGTCTTAAGGACAACAAAGTCAAATTACTTTGTGTGGAAAATGTGTGGGCAGAACTGAAAAAGCGTGTGCGATCAAGGAGGCCTACAACCGGACTCAGTTACACCAGCTCTGTCAGGAGTGGGTCAAAATCCACGCAACTTAATGTGGGAAGCTTGTGGAAGGCTACCCGAAACATTTGACCCAAATTAAACAATTTAAAGGCAATGCGACCAAATACTAATCGAGTGTATATAAACTTCTGACCCACTGGGAATGTGATGAAAGAAATAAAAGCAGAAATAATCGTTCTATTATTCTGACATCTCACATACTTAAAATAAAGTGGTGATCATAACTGAACTAATAAGACAGGGAATTTTTACTAGGAATAAATGTCAGGAATTGTGAAAATCTGAGTTTAAATGTATTTGGCTAAGGTGTATGTAAACTTCAACTGTATATAGGTCCTGGATGGCAGGAAGCTTGGTCCCAGTGATGTACTGGTCTGTTTGATCACTATCAGGCAATTCAACCTGTCTGGATGCTCTCGATGGTGCAGCTGTATTACTTTCTGTGGATCTGGGGACCCATGACAAATCTTTTCAGTTCCCTAAGGGACTAAAGGTGTTGTCCTGTCCTCTTCACAACTGTCATGGTGTGTTTGGACCATGTTAGTTTGTTGGTGACGTGGACACCAAGAAATTTGAAAGTCTCGACCCGCTCCACTTCAGACCCGTCGATGTTAACGGGTGCCTGTTCGTCCCTCCTTTTCTTATGGTCCACTATCAGCTCCTTTGTCTTGCTCACATTGAGAGAGGTTGTTGTCCTGGCACCACACTGACAGTTAGCCGATAGGGAGGAGATCGGCTGTCTCATCGTTGTCAGTGACCAGAAACAATAAAAAACATGTTTTGTTTGTTTTTATTTTTTTATGTTGACAGAATTCTCTTTTACAGAAATCAACTGTTGCAGTGAAGTAGTGAGTCATTGGAATGTATGGATTTGAAATAGCTACAGTATATAAAAGAGAACGATACCTTAACTAAAGCCAAGTCTAAAATATTTCCATGGTAACAGGAGGTTAGCCGTTTTAGCACAGTGGCTAGCTAGGGGAAGCTAATGGTCCATGCATGACTTGAACATGGAAATCAGTACATTTCCCTTTGTGTGCATGGACACCACACTGCTGAATTAACCGTATTCAAATCAGGATAATGCGGAAGTATATAGACAGAATTGCCCTGGTGGGGATGAATAAAGATGTATTGAATAAGGGTAAAAGGTGACTCTGGTAAACATGTCTTCAAAGGATGGTTTCAATTTCAAAACAAAGACACGGCGATTGAATAAAACACTTTATTTTCATTGTACACTGGTTTCTACTTTAATTTCTCTCTATTGAGTCACTTCTCTTCTATATCATGGGAAAATAACTAACATAAAGAAACAGTTATAGTTGTGTGTGAGTGAGTGAGTGAGTGAGATTGGACCCATGGGGAAGAAAAACAAAAACAAGGAAGTGGGAAAAGAGTTAAGACAGGAATGAATCAGTCCGTGGTTGGGACACAGACAGTCAATATTTAACTCTTCAGCTCATCACGGAGTCAGTCTTTCTTCACTCTCCACTTCTCCAGGGATTTCTGTAGAAGAATAAAAAGAAAATCATGAGTATCTTACTTACTAGATAATGTTGATTCTATGTGGAACATATGGGTTCCATGAGACACCGGCACTGCTGCCAATCTTAAGCTGATGGTTTCCATGACCGGACACAATCCTTCATCTCCTCCCCACTCCTGAGTATCAATGTATTAATTATCAAACACGTAACACCAGGACAATAAAAGCATTAAAACAGTTTCAATTCAGGAAGCAAACTGAAATTCCAAATTTGTTTTGCCATAGGAATTTACTCAATGGAATTGACCCCTTCCCCGATTGTCAAAATGTTATTTCTGATTGGTTGTTGATTTGTCAGTGTTGTTGCTGATTGGTTGTTTTGGGTTCTCACCTCCAGGTTCTGATGGTGTTTGAGGGTCTTGCAGTGGTTCTTCTCAGCCTCGTCAGTTCCGCTGTAGAACTTAGAACACACCTTACAGAAGAAGCCTGACTTGGGGACCAGAAACTCCATGCCTGATAGTGATCAAACAGACCAGAAACAAAACCTATTTTAACATATACAAACGACATGTGATTATACTATGGGACCTATGTAAACACACACACACTATTCTGACAATCGATAAGCTTGACAAATGTATCATTAGAGCTACCCTAATCAATTTCAACAACTGGTTCATTGTCAAACACAGCAGCATTTGAGTCTCACCGACAGGGCTGTCAGGGTTGAAGGGAGGGATGCTGTAGTCTTTATAAAAGAGGGGTTCCATCTTCATCTTCCTCCTCGCCGTCTCCTCCTCTCTCTCCTCCTGAGATGTCCTCCTTCGCTTCAACTCCACTGAGATGAAAGAGAAGATGGAGGAAGGAGCAGGGTCATCACTGAGACCTTAACAGTTCTGTTTGAGTTTTCCTAGACCTGACAAGTCACCAAAATGTCCTTACAAGGAAAGAAATTATAATTCAAGTCTTTAAATAAAAATCAGACACCTTAAAAACAACCAAACTAACGTGGTTTCAGGCCGTCAACCAACCATATTTTTTCTACAACTTCTCAAAGAACCCAGCTTTTCGTGCCATCCTGCTATGTTTGCGATGACGAGGAGTGGCATAACACAAAACAGACTGGTAACCAGGTTAACATGAGCTTGCTACCACCATTGATTTGGCTGAGTTCACCTCTAACACATTTGATCATCTAGCCGTATAGTGGTTACCATAGCCACCATTGATCTACATACTAAGGCTGTAACGGTTCACCAAACCCACGGTTAGGTACATATTGCGGTGTTGGGGCCACGGTTCAGTTTTTGGTAGAGTGGAAAAATGAAATGACAAACGTTACTGTAACATATTTTCTATGCCAGGTGAAATTGCGCCTCATTAGCTCATTGTTATCAATGTATCCAAATCAATGTCACTAGAAATCAGTTTATGCAAATGCAGCTACATACTGCAGCTGTTTTTCTGGTTGCACTTTTTGACGTGTCTAAGTTTTTCCTTGCTTGCAAGCTAGCCACCTATGGCTAAGAACGTTGCCAGCCAGTATGGCAATGGAACATTTTAGAGCGAACAACTGGGTTGTGTCCATAGATACAGAACAAATAGACTGAACGACTGGATCGCATCTCTGGCAACTGAACTGATAGAATGAACGACCAGCCGGCTTGGGTAGAAACCCCAGATTTGTGTTGGGACTATATGTTGTGGAAGAATGAAAATTAGTATGAATAAATCCATCAAAATAACATTTTAATTAACATGTAAATCATTATTTGAATATGTTGGTAACCTGTTTTATAAAAGGTTATAATGCCCTCAAGCCGGTGTTTGTCACAGGCCTAACAACACCCATGCCAATATATCCTCAATACAGGCTTCTCTGGCATTCACTTAATGAACAGATATGGAATCTGGAATACCAACACTAATTTTTATTAAATAAGATTGCTTCACTCTTCAGGGCACTGTTGTTTAGGGGAGCTAGCCAACAACACAGCTAACTCATCATCTGCACATGTATCACTCTTGGCCAGGTCACAGTTGTAAATGAGAACTTGTTCTCAACTGGCCTACCTGGTTAAATAAAGGAGAAATATATATATTTTCTTAAGTTCGGATGTACAGAGCCTTTGCAGGTGTTGTTACACGTGGTATGCCACTACGAGGACGATCAGCTGTCCGTCATGTCTCCCTGTAGCGCTGTCTTAGGTGTCCCACAGTACATTGCAATGCATTGCCCTGGCAACGTCTGCAGTCCTCATGTCTCCTTGCAGCATGACTAAGGCACGTTCACGCAGATGAGCAGGGACCCTGGGCAGCTTTCTTTCGGCGTTTTTCCAAAGTCAGTAGAAAAGCCTCTTCAGTGTCCTAAAATTGTCATAACTGTGACCTTAATTGCCTACCGTCTGTAAACTGATAGTATCTTAATGACCATTCCACAGGTGCAGGTCCATGAATTGTTTATGGTTCATTGAACAAGCATGGGAAACAGTGTTTAAACATTTACAATGAAAATCTGAAGTTATTTGGATGATTTTTCTTCTTCATTCAAACATGATCCCGAAGAAGGGACTTTTCTTTTTTTCCCAAGTTTATATCCATAAAAGTGATGCCGGCTGATTCATGAATTCGACTGGCTGAGAAACACTGCCTGCCTCTATCGTTAGGGTTAAACTAAGCATAGTTTACAAATGTACCCAAGTGTGCTTTTCTCTCGTGTACTCTTTCTCTTTTGAAATCCTCATTTTGTGCAACACGTGTCATATTGTGTTACATTCTACAAATTTACTTAACAAGGCACACTTGTTAATTGAAATGCATTCCAGGTGATACCTTATGAAGTTGGTTCAGAGAATGCGCAAAGCTGTCAAGGCAAAGGTTGGATACTTTGAAGAATCTCAAATAAACATTGATTTGTTTAACGCTCTTTTGGTTACTACATGATTCTGTATGTGTTACCTAATTGTTTTGATGACTTAACTAATATTCTACAATGTAAAAAATAATACAAATAAAGAAAAACCCTGGAATGAGTCGGTGTGTAAACTTGACATGTACTGTGAACACACAGATGTTTTATTTATCTATTCATTTGGGTTCACAGTGCAGACCGATCTGAGGTCCATACCAAACGGTTCAGTACTAATGCTTGTACCATTACACCTCTACTACATACAATTGGTTATCTGACCTCGCCACCACCAATCCTCTACAATGACCACAACCACTAATCTATGTAAACCAGGTTACCATTCATTGACCACTTAACAAAAAGGCGGGTGGCCAACTCAACCACTACTATGCATACAGTAGGCTGGCTACCATATCTCAAAACAACATTCTCCCTGTAGTCTTTTCCCTCCTGTGGCAAACAAGACGATATATACCTAAGGAAAAAAAGATCAGGTAGGGACTAACTAAACTTGACCAAACCACTCATTTATTTTCCATTTCAGAACATTCCGCTACTGAACACAATCCAGTCTCCTCAGACAAATATGTTGCAGATTGACTTAACATAAAGTTGGTTTCTCATCTCCACTGGCCAGTTTCCTACCACATCTTCATAAAAAAAAACATTTATTTATACAGGTAAGCACAGCAGACCAGATTTTATTTACAATGACGGGCTTTCACGAGACAAGCAGTGATATACAGTATGTTTTTTTACCGTTCTCAGCAGACCTCTTCTCCCCGTCCTCCTCCACCTGTCCCACCTCGTCCACTGTCAGAAACGTCCCCATGTTGAGGCCCTCCACTCGTCCATCCCGTTCCTCTTCGCCAGCGGCGCCAGGTGAGTCTGTGGTAGTGGACTCCTCAGTGACCTCGTCGCAGGTTGTCTTCGGCACAGTGACCACAGGCTGAAGGACAGGAATGTTAGATAAGATTGGGGTCGTGTTCACACTTTAGAAACACTTCATATTTTCCTTCCTCGGTTGAAGTAGTTCTATCACCGACCTGCTCGTTGTTGAATGCTATAGAGTTGAAGCCTTCCTTTTAGGAAAGGGATTACTCAAATAGGAATGTGACTGGACACACTGACCTCTTTGATGTCATCCTGACAGTCTGGAAATGTCTCCTCTGTCACGTCCCCAGGTCCCTCTGCAGTCTTCACCGACCCCTCTGTGGTTGCTGGGGACAACCCCTCCTCCTTCTGTTCTCGTTTGTCCAGCGCTTCCTCCCGTACCTTGGCTGTCCCAGGCTCACCCTCCAACTCCATCGATGTAGTGTCATCTGGTGCCTGCTGCTCCGCCTCAGAGGCTGTGGTCACAGGGTCGTTGACGGTCACCTCTGTAACCTCAGTCACCTCTGTGGTTGTCTCGGGGAGAGGACAGGGCACCGCAGCTGCTTCCCCCACCTCGTCCACAGTCACAAAGTCTTCCATGTCGAAGGGGACGTGCATCTCACCTAACTCCTCCTCTTCCTGAAAGAACACATGACAGGGAACTTTAAAACCACCGCTTTCTTCAAAATGGCAAGTCATTCCCCAAAATGATTGGAAAGTTGATATTGGCATTCTGTATTCATGATGGGTATATGACACTCTGGTTCACTGGAGATTCTCTCTCCATCCATACATGCACAGAGTACACCAAACATTAGGATCACTTTCCTAATATTGAGTTGGCCCCCCGCTCTACAAGGTGTTGAAAGCGTTCCACAGGGATGCTGGCCTATGTTGCCTCCAATGCTTCCCACAGTTGTGTCAAGTTGGCTGGATGTCCTTTGAGTGGTGGACCATTCTTGATACACAACGGGAAACTGTTGAGCATGGAAAGAACTGCAACGCTGCTGAGTTTGACACAAACCGGTGTGTCTGGCACCTACTACCACACCCTGTTCAAAAGGCACAAATATTTGTCTTGCCCAATGGCACAAACACACAATCCATGGCTCAATCGTCTCAAGGCTTGAAAATCATTTAAAGCGTCTCCTCCCCTTCATCTACACTGATTGAAGTGGATTTAACAAGTGGCCTCAATAAGGGATCATAGACTGTCCAGAGGAAAGCCTATCATGGAAAGCGTTGTTAATGTTTTGTCCTCTCTGTATAGAGTGAATACCAACACACTAGCCTCTCTCCTACCTGCTGTTTCTCCTCTCCGTTTCCTCTCCTGGACTCAGACCTGGCGCCGCTCTTCCCACTGTGCCGGCTCCCCTCATACCTCATAGAGGACCTGGACCCCGGTGATCCTGATGACCGTTCCCTGTGGGACCGCCTCTTCTCTCTCTCCCTCCTTCCTTTCTCCTTCTCCTCCTCTTGGGTCTTCAGCCATCTCTCCCTCCTCACTCTCTCCCTCTCCTCCCTTTCCTCCTCGCGGGTCTTCCTCTTGGTGGCCTGCTCTCTTCCAGGCTCCCCGTCTCCACTGTGGTCTCTTCGGTTTCCAGTGGATGGCTTTTGGCCTGCAGGGGGCGCCTGAGCCTGCTCCTTCCTGGCCTGCTCAGCGCCGGCCCTACTGGTGGACCGGACCCTGCACTCCTCCAGCAGCACCTTCAGGATCTCTGGGGTCACTCTGGGTAGAGCGGGGGCAGCCTGAACATTTGGAGTCTCCTTATCTTTTGGCTGTTTACCTGGAGGATTCTCAGCTGCAGCCTGGTCGGTGGTAATCCTGGTAGAGGATCTGTTCCTGCTCTCCTGTCGTAAGGCCTCTATGATGGCTGCCATCACTTTTGGGGCTGGGGTGGCCGTTGTGGAACTGGAAACAGACATGTTCTCGGTCTCTGGTTTAGCAGCTTGAGGAGCGGAGGTAGCATCTGAGGAGACTGGTTCTTCGGACTCCGTTGTTGAAATGTCTACAACTTTCTCTGTGACGACCTCTCCATCCTGACCTCTAGGTTCTCTCTGGTTCACTCCTGCTGGCTGTAAGGGAGATGCATCAGGCTCCTTCTCTTGATCCTTTCCTCCTAATGCTGGAGACTTTGTGGCTTGAACCCCTTCTTCAACATTCATCCCTTCATTCCCTGGCTGAACCTCCTGTCCTTCAACCTTAGTATCAACCCCGGTTCCTGACTCCATCTTTAATCCTGACTGAGACAGTGAGTCCTCCTGGCCACCAGGGGGCATAGTGGTCTCTGCAGTCTGGGAGTCATTGCCATCAGTTGAAGCTGTTGAGCCGGCAGAGGAGATATCGACTTTAGGTAGATCAGTCTTGGGATCAGGTTTCCAGGAGAAGGCAAGCTTGTTGTTCTGAACTATGCAGGGAAACTTCTGGAAGCGGTTGAAGACACTCTTGGCCATGTCTGCTGTTCCCATCTCAAAGATGATCTGCATGGGGTAAAGAAAAACAGGATTGGATGGATGGCGTGGAATTACTGTAGGCAGGGTAGATGCAAGACACTTGAACACACAAACAGTTAAACGTTCCTCACTAAGATGTCCCTCCCGTAGAGACACTTAAGCACACAAAGACCCCCCGTCCCGTCCCCCAACACACCCCTCCCCACCCACAGGTCCCTCACCTTGTCCTTGAGTGCCAGAGTCTGTTGGACTGTGCCGAAGCGCTGGACCAGTTTCTGGATCTCTGTTGGGCCGGAGGGCGTGGCCGGGATGTTACTGACAACCAGGAGACGGTTCCAGTCATCATCATCATCATCATCACCTCCCACCTCCGCCTTCTGCAGGACGTATTGGAAACATTGAAATGTATTCATCAATTACAAACAACTTTAATTGTATCAATTATTAGAAGCTCAACTTCCTAAATAGTTGTTAGAAATTGTAAAGGGACTCTGCAATAATATATGCTCTTGGGTGTGATTCATTTCATTAGGTTAAATCATGTTTTAACATGCAGGTCTTAAATCAGTTGGGATTGTCTGTGTTTTTCTACCTTTTCCTTGAGGTGGCAACAATGCTATTATTAAGAGCCTTTTAGGTTAGCTGAAGCAACAGTAAAATACTCACACTAACAGGATTCCTGGGTCCCATCAATGAATGGAAAAGTGCCACCTGTGGTAATAAAATGGAATGAAAAGTTATTCATGTCGTCACTGATCAGAGAAGAATAAGTTGAATGTACATAAACACCCTTTTCATAGTGGACATTTATCATACTTTGCAGCAACCAGCTGGAATTAAGTGAAGAAAACTGCCCAGAACAGAGGACGCTGGAGATGCACGGTTGAGGCCCTAATAGGGATCAGTCAGTCAAGCCACAGCATCTTACCGGTCTGTTGAAGTCCACCAGGAGGTTTGGAAGCAGGCTCATGTTCAGAACAGAGTCGTTGATGCAGACAGGCGTGTCGGTGTAAACTTTCACCATCTCCTGGGCTGTCTCCACATCCTGCATGGTGACCAGAGCCTGGCGAGGACCACAGACAGTCAGTCATATTGGGCACACAAGTTAGATTGTTGAAAAATCAATGTGAAAATCATATGATATTGCCATTATACTGACTATTTTACCCAAAGCATCTGACAGAACATTGACCCTGCCAATATATTCAGCATGTTCTACGTTGGAATCAAATTCCCAACCCTGGTCCTCCAGTACACCCAACAGCACACATTTGTGTTGTAGGCCTGGACAAACACACCTGGTTCAACTCATTGAGGGCCTGATGATTAGTTGACAAGTTGAATCAGGTGTGCTTGTACAGGGTGTATTGTTGGGGTACTGGAGAACCAGGGTTGGGAAACACTGCCCTAAGTGACATAATGTGAAAGTGAGTGATTTATTGCGGATAGCGTGCCTACCTCACTGGGCTTGGTGATGAGGAGAATCTTGACAGGTATACCGAAGGGCTGGGCCAGCTTTGCGATATCAATCTCGGAGCAGCCGCTTTCAGGAAGTCCAGTAATCTTGACCATGCCCCTCTAAAAAGGTCAAACCACAGGAGACAAAGACCGTCATAATCAAGACGTGGAGTATTTAGTGAGGTAACAAAAGAAAGCGGTCAGAACGTTGTATACAGAGATATCATGAATAGAGCTGACAGTCACACAATTTCCTATTCTACCTGTCCTGACGGGGCCAAATCAAGTCTAATCTACATGATAGATTTCTATCTAAACGTTCCATAATGTAGCATCCCCTGCCTGGGCCTATGAGATATCAGTTCAGTTCTGCACCTTGTTTTCCCTCTGTAGTCTTTTGAGTCTCTCGAGCTGTCCCGCTCTACAGCCCCTCTTCCTCTTCCTCTGTGGCTTCACCTGCTCCCTGTGTATCTGTTGGGAAACCCATTTAATCTTACAGCTCAGACACCGCTGACTGGCTGGCTGGCTGTTTTTTTATTGTTTTAAGTGTTAAAGATTAACTGAAACACTATATGCTGGAACACTAAACTTCCCAACACCCAGGACCTATATACTAGGTGGTGTCAGAGGAAGAACCCCACCACCCAGGACCTATATACTAGGTGGTGTCAGAGGAAGCCCCCACCACCCCCCAAAAAAATCTCCCAAGTAATACTGTTCTCTCTGCTACCGCACAGCAAGCGGTACTGAAGCGCCAAGTCAAGGAATAAAAGGCTCCTATAACAGCTTCTACCCCCAAGCCACAAGACTGTTGAACAATTAATCAAATGGCCACCCAGACTATTTACATTGAACCCCCCTCTCATTTTTACACTGCTGCCACTCGATGTTTATGATCTGTTACAGAATTGCCTTCTGTTAATTTATAACTTTTGTTTTTGTAGTAAATCTCTTCTTAACTCCATTGCTGGATAAGAGATTTCACAGTAAAGTCTACACCTGCTGCATTCGGCACGGGACAGCCGTCACTTGTATTTCTGTAGATGTGATATACAAGATTGAAATACAATTGTAATGGACATACTGGCAAATAAGAGACAGATAAACAAAAATAAAGCACCTCATTTGAATTCTTCTGACCAACGCTGGCTTCTGTGGGGGGAAAAAAAGTATAATGTTCCATTTCACAACTCTTATTGATCAGGTCTATCAAACATCATTAGTTGTATATTAATCAAGACATCTAAGGCCGGCACCCTATTTGCTATTTAGTGCAATACTTTTGAGCAGAACACAATGCACTATATAGGGAATAGGGTGCCATTTGGGATGCATTCCAAAAGAACATTAAGTGTATGTTTTTTTTACCTGGGTCTCTGACGGTCAAGTTGGCCTCGTTGGGGGCTGCAGGTGTCTTGGGAGCACCGATCACTTCTCTATGGAGATGAGTGAAATGTGTGAACAACTGCCTCCGTAATAACACACAAGTGGCAAAGTTCAGGGGTCAAAGATAACCCTAGTATACACAGGTAATGCATAATACTTACCCCTTTATAATGACAGGTATGGAGGAAGTAAGCTCCTCCTCGCCATTCTGTAAAACAAAGAAAAAAAAGTTTCAATTTGATCAATCATCACCTTTCTTTATATTTAATTTTCTCCTCTTTCTGTCATGTGCCAATTCTATGATATTCAATCCAGTGGATGAATACCCAGCTGGGAGCCGAGGTGGCTTTGGTACGGTAAGCAGGGAGGGACAAACCTGGTCGGAGACAGTGATGGGGTGTTCCCGTATGGTGAGAGTGAGGCACTCAGCCAGTGCTTTAGCATCCTGCTCTTTCTGCATGCAAACAGTGGCCTGGAGGAACAGAGACACCAAGAGGGGTAGATGTTAGACAGATGGATACAGAACTAGTGAAGTTACATATCTGGAAAAAAAATTGCGCCAGTGGGTGTACCTGCACCATTACTCTTGCTTCATAGCTTGTTTCTTCTTTCTGAATAGGAAGCCATTTTTTTTGCACTTTTAATTCCATGACAAATCAAAACTTGTTTTATCATGGCTCTCTCTTGTACCTTTGCAGCAGACATACCATGAGCATTATGTTTGGAACATTGAATCGCAACAAAATAACAATATTGAATGCAATACATATCGTGAGGTCCCTGACACAAGAGCATTAGTGAGGTCAGAAACTGATTTTGGGCGATTAGGCCTGGCTCAACAGGGGGCGTTCCAATTCATACCAAAGGTGTTCGATAGGGTTAAGGTCAGGTCTCTGTGCAGGCCAGTCAAGTTCATCCACACAGATCTTGACAAACCATTTCTGTAAGGACCTCGATTTGTGAATGGGGGCATTGTAATGCTGAAACAGTAAAGGTCCTTCCCCAAACTGTTGCCACAAAGTTGGAAACACAGAATAGTCTAGAATGTCATTGTATGCTATAGCGTTAAGATGTCCCTTCACTAGAACGGGCCTAGCCCGAACCATGAAAAAAAGCCCCAGAACATACCTCTGCAACCAAATGTTACAGTTGGCACTATGCATTGGGGCAGGTAGCGTTCTCCTGGCATCCGCTAAACCAAGACTCATCCGTCAGACTGCCAGATGGTAAAAAGTGATTAATCACTGCAGAGAACGCATTTCCAATGCTCCAGAGTCCAATGGCAGCAAGCTATACACCACCTCAGCCGACACTTGGCATTGCGCATGGTGATCTTAGGCTTGTGTGTGCGGCTGTCGGCCATGGAAACCCATTTCATGAAGCTCCAGACGAAGAGTACTTGTACTGACGTTGCTTCTAGAGGCAGTTTGAAAATCAGTAGTGTGTTGCAACCGAGGACAGACGATTTTTACGCGCTACGTGCTTCAGCACTTGGCGGTGCCGTTCTGTGAGCTTGTGTGGCCTACCATGTCGCGGCTGAGCCGTTGTTGCTCCTAGATGTTTCCACTTCACAATAACAGCACTTACAGTTGACCGGGGCAGCTCTAGCAGGGTAGAAATTTCACCAATTAGATTGTTGGAAAGGTGGCATTATATAACGGTGCCATGTTGGTCGTCACTGAGCTCTTCAGTAAGGCCATTCTACTGACAAAGTTTGTCTATGGAGATTGCATGGCGGTGTGCTCGATTTTATACACCTGTCAGCAACGGGTGGCAGCAATAGCCGAATCTACTCATTTGACGTTGTGTTCACATACTTTTGTATATATAGTGTATCAGTGTTTCCGCTGCAGCCATTTATATGTAGTGCTGTGCCACGGCAAAAATCACTCCCGCCACAACAAAACAATATGGACGATTTCAGGAAGACGTTACTAATATATCTGACTGGCACACTTTGAAGATGTTACAACAGTCCACATTTACTTTTTGGAAGCTAACCAGTTAATATGATAAATGCAGAGGGGCAACAACATGCTTCAGCCTATTTATTGAGTCCTATAAAATCAGTTTCAGTTTTTACCCCAATTCTATTTTCTCTGTTTTGTTTAGTTTTCCCAGGTTTCTGTTTTCACTCTGAAAAATCACACTTATAAACAGGAAAACAAACAAATTGGATGTTAAGTCCACAACAATGCTTAAACTGAGAGATTTTGATGGGTATTTTTTTATTTATTATGCAGGGCCGGGGAAATCGACTCCAGGGGGTAAACAAGATGTCTTCATACTTATCAAAGACACCACTTAGCATTAAAGGGTATGATGCCTAACTTGACACTCCCACACAGTTATTTATACTCACTTTACTGTATTGCGGCTGCCCCTGGTTCTCATCCCCCTCCTCGTTCCTGATGATGAGGACGTTGGTGACCTTGCCGAAGGACTGCACCAGTGACACCACTTCCTGGTACTTGGCATCTACAGGGAGGCCTGACAGATAGCGCAAGTAGGAACCTGGAGGATTCTTCTTCTGCTGCGTTGGATTTGGCTTCTTCTGTGGCGCGCTGGAGGACTTGAGCTAAAATCAAGGAAGGAAGGTTTACAAGCACTGCTTGGGTTGGATGGGAGTGTGAAGAAGCTGCTTATAAGTTAGTTCTAATTCAATTTGCGAAATTTCCCTAATGATATTACTACTGAAAGTAATTATTACTGATAATGAGGTTAATCTTAAGAGCCCTAATGACACTGCATAGCAAACAACAGATTGAACCAAAAGCTCTGCGAAGGGCACACCTCTGAGTCCTGTCCTAAGGCGGTCTCCTTCCCAGCCGCTGGCTTGGCGCCTGGCTTAGAGGAAGCAGAGGAAGATGGGCGATGTGACTTCTCAGACATGGACGCCGGAAACTTGCTGGTGGACGACAAATAGGACTCACGTTTCCCGGACTCGTGTTTCCCAGAAACCCCTGCTCTGTTGCCGTGGCCAGTCGCACACTTGGCGGGGTCATTTCTGGAACGCTTCAGGCCTTCTCGAGAGGAGCTCCCAGTAGATATCCCTGGATGTAGGGGCGACAGATGTCTGGGCTATAATGACGTAAATATATTACAGTAGATATCCCTGGATGTAGGGGCGACAGATGTCTGGGCTATAATGACGTAAATATATTACAGTAGATATCCCTGGATGTAGGGGTGACAGATATCTGGGCTATAATGACGTAAATATATCACAGTAGATATCCCTGGATGTAGGGGCGACAGATGTCTGGGCTATAATGACGTAAATATATTACAGTAGATATCCCTGGATGTAGGGGTGACAGATATCTGGGCTATAATGACGTAAATATATCACAGTAGATATCCCTGGATGTAGGGGTGACAGATGTCTGGGCTATAATGACATAGATATATTACAACAAAAAGGAAGGTATTTGGACATAAATCATGGACATCGAACAAAACAAACATTTGTTGTGGAACTGGGACTCCTGGGAGTATATTCTGATGAAGATCCAAGGTAAGTGAATATTTATAATGTTATTTCTGACTTCTGTTGACCCAACAACATGGCGGGTACCTGTATGGCTTGTTTTCGTGTCTGAGCACCGTACTCAGATTATTGCATGGTGTGCTTTTTCAGTAAAGTTTTTTTAAAATCTGACACATAAGAATAAGAAGGACTTGTAAGTAAGCATTTTACGGTAAGGTTTTCGCATGTGACAAATAAAGTTTGATTTGATATATTACAGTAGATAGGGGTAACAAATGACGTCTGGGTTATGACGATGTAGCACAGGGAAGATACAGTGCCAACAGACTAGCACTCCAGGAATACGCTTCATCTGGGTCTGGGAAACCATGTCAACCACTAGCCCAGATTAGCATCTAGACAAAGTGGCTTACCTGAGGATTCACTGGTTCTCTTCTCCGGCCTGTGAGCACTGGAGGCAGAACCCCGATGGGACTGGGAGGGGCTGTGCCGGCCAGAGGTGTGGGGGGCGTGTCCATGGGAGGTGGGCGGAGAGATCCTTCTGCTTCGGTCCGGAGGGGGGGTGGGAGAGGGGGACCAGGACAAGGAACGGGAGACTGAGCGGGAGGGGGAGCGTTCTAGGGACTGCCAGGTGGCACAGGCATCCTGACCTTGAGACGGGTCCCTCCTGGTTTGGGGCAAAGAGGGGAGAGAGAGGAGTCAGAAGAACAATATGACATCATATGTGATTCAAAGACCCAGTGACATACAACACCACCAGAGGAAAATGATAGGTGGTTTGTCAGTTGCACAGTTGTAATCTAAAAAAGGTATGGTTGGACAATCAGGGTGAAAAATAGGTAGTCCTACATTTTAGGAACATCTCTCACCTTGGGACATTTGGATTCCACTCGGGATACCTTTGGGGGGGAAAGAAGAGACATGAGTACATCATCCATGGGTTATTGTTGCATATTGATGGGTTAGTTAACTCTAAAAGTCTAAGCCGTTGCAGGGGAGGCTAACATATGGAATTGTTTTTTAAGATGGTCATACCATGGATCATTTAGCTATTTGATTTCAAATTTCTAGTACACATTTAAAGATTCCCAAAAAGCTAAAATAATAATAATAATTTAATCTATATTTTAGGAAATATTGAATTTGGCCTCCTATAGCCCATAGAAATGCATTGAATAACACATTCAGAAATGGCAACAAAAAGGCAGTAATTTTTTTATCATAAAGACTAAGGTTTTGAAGAGTCTGTCCTATATCTAGGATATAAGAAAGCTCAGAATGTTGTTTTACTTAACCCCTTATTTTTGTTGGAACAAAACGAACTCCTCCATAGTTCATTTGTTTGTAAGGGTTAGCTTCAGAAGGAAGCTAAACGGAGAACACCATCGTGTTCGTGAGTCACCCCTTTCCATAGTGGGGTCATAGTATGTAGCTCAAATGGTTCGGACGCTACAGACAGTAGTTGGCACTAGAGGTCGACCGATTAATTAGGGCCGATTTCAAGTTTTCATAACAATCAGAAATCGGTATTTTTGGACACCGATTTGGGCTAATATAATCTTGCAACCTTACAGTTAACTAGTCCAACGCTCTAACCACCAGCCTCACGAGGAGCCCGCCTGTTACGCGAATGCAGTAAGCCAAGGTAAGTTGCTAGCTGGCATTAAACTTATTTTATTAAAAAACAATCATAATCACTAGTTAACTACACATGGTTGATGATATTACTAGTTTATCTAGTGTCCAGCGTTGCATATAATCGATGTGATGCGTATTCGCGAAAAAGGACTGTCCTTGCTCCAATGTGTACCTAACCCTAAACATCAAGGCCTTTCTTAAAATCAATACACAGAAGTATATATTTTTAAACCTGCATATTTACCTAAAAGAAATCCAGGTTAGCAGGCAATATTAACCAGGTGAAATTGTGTCACTTCTCTTGAGTTCATTGCACGCAGAGTCAGTGTATATGCAACAGTTTGGGCCGCCTAATTTGCCTGAATTTTATGTAATTATGACATAACATTGAAGGTTGTGCAATGTAACAGGAATATTTAGACTTATGGATGCCAACCGTTAGATAAAATACAGAACGGTTCCGTATTTCACTGAAAGAATAAACGTCTTGTTTTCGAGATGATAGTTTTGACCATATTAATGACCTAAGGATCGTATTTCTGTGTGTTATTAGATTATAATTATGTGTATGATTGAGCGATGGTAGGCACCTGCAGGCTCGTAAGCATTGATTCAAACAACACTTTCGTGCGTTTTGCCAGCAGCTCATTGCTGTGCTTCAAGCATTGAGCTGTTAATGACTTCAAGCCTATCAACTCCCGAGATTAGGCTGGTGTAACCGATGTGAAATGGCTAGCTAGTTAGCGGGGTGACGCTAATAGCGTTTCAAACGTCACTCGCTCTGAGACTTGTGGTTGTTCCCCTTGCTCGGCAAGGGCCGCAGCTTTTGTGGAGCGATGGGTAATGCTGCTTCGAGGGTGGCTGTTGTCGATGTGTTCCTGGTTTGAGCCCAGGTAGGGGCGAGGAAAGGGATGGAAGCTATACTGTTACACTGGCAATACTAAAGTGCCTACAAGAACATCCAATAGTCAAAGGTATATGAAATACAAATCGTATAGAGAAATTGTCCTATAATAACTACAACCTAAAACTTCTTACCTGGGAATATTGAAAACTCCTGTTAAAAGGAACCACCAGCTTTCATATGTTCTCATGTTCTGAGCAAGGAACTGAAACGTTAGCTTTTTTACATGGCACGTATTGCACTTACTTTCTTCTCCAACACTTTGTTTTTGCATTATTTAAACCAAATTGAACATCTTTCATTTTATTTGAGGCTAAATTGATTTGATTGAAGTTAAAATAAGTGTTCATTCAGTATTGTTGTAAGTGTCATTATTACAAATAAAATTAGCCTATTAATCAGTATCGGCTTTTTTTGGTCCTCCAATAAATCGGTATCGGCGTTGAAAAATAATTATCGGTGGACCTCTAGTTGGCACATCAGCATTAACGACGTCAGACGAGTCACGACACTTCTCAAACCGCTCGGGACCCTACAGACATCTTCGGGAGAAGACTGATTTTCGGGATGTCTCATGGTCTGATAAACACCGCTGTGGCTCGGCCAACTATCATGGACGCGGAAGGCTGACATAGGCAGATGTGATGGATTGAGACAGCCCATGCAAAAAAAAGAATATCTGATATCATGGATTTTGATGGGATTTATTAAATTTTTTACTTAGACTGATGGGTGCTTCAATAGACATAAGGATTTTAACTGCCAGCATAGTTTTAGCAACAAAAACAATGTAAACACCCACTTGTTGCGCAGATCTCTGCAGCTAGCTGTGTGGTTGACTGTGTTCACGTGATCGATCCAGTCCTGGGAGGAAAAAAACAAAATAAAGAAATAATGGTTAGATATCTACCAGAGTCCAGCAGAGATGTGATTGGTAGGATCACATTTACACCACCATAGTGCCTATGCGTATGTATGCATTAAGGAGAGTGGTGGAAATGTATTATGTATATTTAGGGGTATTGTTGATATGTGTAGGTCTTCCATATCTTGAATGCATGCCTCAACAAGCTATCAAAAATATATGTATTGAAACTACTTGTTTAAGTTTGAGGCATCAAATCAAATGGCAAAGTACTAAAGAAGGTATCAAGATTTGAAGTTATCAAGAGACATTTTGGCAACAACCTGTAAAAAAACATGTAAATTGCAAAATGGTGTTTCTGGTATTAAAACAGCATTGATAATGTTTTTGTACACTGCAGAAGAGTGAATACTGGGTCAAGTTAGTCCTCTTCACCACAAATACGATTCAGCTTTTGCAGTTATATCCATGTCTTCTGTAATCTTCATCTTCTTCGTCATTAGCAGAGTACGGGTCAGGCTACTTTTTCAGGAGCACATTTTTTCTATTTTTTTCTCCTTTATTGTTTAGTTTTAATTGATTGTTGAACAACTCAACAGTAACACCAACCATATATGGATTTACAAAAGAACGGTTTGAAAGGAGAAGACACCGTGTACGGTTAGATGCACACAATAATGCGATTATTGTTGATAGATCAATAAAGTAGTTTAATAAAAACGTTTCCATGCTTTGCCAGAAGAACAATTTCCTTAATAGTGCTGTTTACATGGACACATCTGGAATCAGGCTACCTGATGGCACTGACAAATGCAGAAAATTGCCAATCAAAATATACATTCTCCCACAGCGACCATGTTATTTTTGGGAAGCATATTTGATTCTGATTTCGGACATATAAAGTTTGTATGTGAAAACTATTTTTAAAGATGCATACATTGTTGTTCCGAATTCACTTCACTCTCGCTAAAGACAGAGGCTCGCTCAGCTGGTGCTAGCACAACAGATCACTGCTGGAATGACAATTAAGGTATTTATATGTCCAAATAAAATGAAAGATTGTACAGAAAACCTGGTGCTTCAATCGGCGTAAGCTCACCAAACGTACAAACTGTTTATGTGAATCAGAACTGTTAAACCATTGCTTAAAATATGTTTCTTTTTGTAAGTAGAATCAAATATGTGATGTATTTCACTGTGTTTTATGCCTGGTGTGTATGTAAAAGTGGTTATGGTGTTTAAAAGGAAAAATCCAACCCACAACTCTTTTTTTTCTCCTTTCTTCATTAGTCCATTGTTGATAGTCCCAAAAGGTTTTGAATCACCATGACAATGTGGCAAGTGACACTTTGCTTCTTGAAAGTCCAATATCTTGAAAACTTGACTGCTGACATTCAAAACGCTGTGGTACTGTATCAACAGTGGACTAATGGAAACAAATTCCAAAATATAGTTTGAGTGGATTTTTCCTTTAACTGCATTGGGCCTTTATAAAAGCTTAAAGGGATACTTTGTGATTTGGGCAATGAAGCCCTTTATCTACTTCCCCAGAACCAGGGGAACTCATTGATACCATTTCTCTGTATCCAGAATGATGGAAGTTAGAAGTAGCTTTGCAAGCCAAAGCCAACTAGCATCAGCACAACAACTGGAAGTCTATGGTATCTACTAGCATGCTAGCAGTTGCAAAAGACTTCCAGTTATTGCGCTAACGCTAATTAGCAACGTCCTAACTGGACGCAGAGACAACAAATGGTATCCACGAGTTCATCAGACTCCAAAATCCTGAAGTATCCGTTTAACAAAAACAAAATCTCTGCTTGGCGAACAACGTGTGCGGTACAGGTACGGTACTCACCTTAGCCCGTTCACATTGCATGTCGCACAGGGAGCAGGTGTGGGGGTACACCTTCGGAGGGTCCGCCGAGAAATCACCTATCATGGTGGGTGTTGGGAGCCTCTTGGTTGCGCTAGAGCTGCGTTTGGCACCGGAGGGTCTGGTTGATTTTGACGACTCACTCCTGGCTTCGAACTGTGGTCTTGATCTGGACCCTTCGCGCTCCGACCGAGATCTCAATGGCGGCTCTCTGACGGGCGTTCTTTTGTGCTTGTGAGTGTCGGGGATTGGAGCATGCCTCCTGTAGTCTTTGTCTTTCTTTGAGTCGGAAGAGTCGTCGTGCCGCCTTGGGGATTCAGCTTTACGTTTCAAAGACGAACCGGTGGACTTTGACTCTGGTTTAGTCGCTCTCTCCTTGGACGGTAGCTCGCGTTTGTAAGAGTCCCTACCCTCTTCCGCCGCCCTACTCGCATGGCCGTAGTCGATAACTTTACCCGCCGTTTGCGTCACACTCAGAAAAGTTGGGATGTTGGTCGGACATGAATGTGCAGGATGCCGCCGTGGTGGAGAAAGACGCAGCGGTGGCGGCAGGTTAGGAATAGCAGGGAGAGTTTGAGAGAACGCAGGAGGGCCTGTGTTTCTGTTTGTTTTGTGTATCTGTATGTCACGTAGGATGAAGGGCAGAGTGTCTGGAGTTAGTTGGTCATCAGGGTAGTGGCTGAGAACCTCCAGGTCATCGTTTGACAAACCGAAGCCGGCCAGGATACTGCCTGCGCTCTCAGGTACGTACAGACCCTGCATGTTTCCACCCTGTGGACGAGCCGGTTGAGAAACAGGAGCATTCCAGCTTTGCATGCCCCCTCCTGAATGCCCGCTGTTGGGGTTAGCATGAGAGTGGGAGGACTGCTGGAGGTGCTGCTGCTGATTGAGACCAAAGAGTTTACTGGGAGTCTGGTAGTTGGACCAGTCCACATCTTGCATCTGATTCTGCTGGTCATCGCAGGAGAGCGAAACAAGGTTGTTGCTGTTAGAATAGGCAGTCTCTGAACTCCCACCCCGACCGTCCCCGTGCATGCGGGGATCTACACAGTGCTGCCGGGGGATCTGGGTATTCTGGTTGAGTAGTCGGTGGTCCTCATCCCTCCCACCCTGAACACGGACAGAGATAGCTGACTCCAGCTCCTCGGGTAGCCGTGTTTGCGGCGGGAACTGACCCGCCTGGTAGCTGTTCATCTGGGCCATGTTGTTGCCGCCCGTAGAGTGGCCCGGTTGTTGTTGATGGTATGGCATGTTCCTGGGCCTGTTGAAGGGTGCCCCCTGTTGCTGAGGCTGGTACATGACGGGGGCGAGCGGCTGAGCGATGTTGTTGGCAGCTGCTTGCTGGAGAAGGTTGAGCAGGGCCCGTTGCTGGTTGCCGTGGTTACTGGCAGCGGCGATGATGCTCAGTTGGTGCAGGGCTAGCTGGGCTTCGATCTGGGCCAGGCGGATAGCCGCGGACGGTCCGAAGAGGAACGGGGTTCCCCGGCCTATGGTACCAAAGGCACTGGCTGCCCTATCTGCCCAAGCTGATAGAGGGTAGAGCTGGGATGGACTTTCTGTGAGCAACGCGAAGCTGAGAGGTGGAAAGCAGAAACAGGATTACAGATGCTGGGCCTCCTCAATTTTGATTTGCTTGAATTATTTCTTCTTATTGGTATTCTTACAGGAGGGGGTCCCTATGTAGTGAGAAATGTCTATGATTTCACCGTTTTTGTTTCCTTTTAAATTGAGGGGAGGGAAAATTCCATCATCTTCTCTTAAACATCTTGCAGTCATGCTCTTTTACAGGGTGGAAAAGCAAAGAAATGTTAACTATTCAACACCATTAGACTTACCATCAATTTGATACAAAGGCCAATAAAAGAATAACATGTGTAAGTACAAAAATAAGTACAACAACGAAACGTACCCAATGGCACTTGTTTTGGACCTACCCACCACATTAACCATTTTCTGGGAGAAAAACTAAACTGAGCTAATGGGCATGTTAAGATGTCCTAGAAGAATGGACCCCTTGCTACTTGCATCAGGTGTCACAGAAAACAGACCATTACTTACTTACACAACTCAATCTGATTTGGATAAAAGACCAGCAACCTACTATAAAAATCAGTGGTATTGTGAGATATTTAAAAGGCTGCCGCTGGAGAAAACAAATTCCATACTTCAGAACAAAGGTGGGGGAAATATGGGACCCCTTCATGCTATCTTTCCCCTAATCTTGCAGATACCCTGAGAAATGTCATGGGTAATAAGAAAGAATGTTTATTTTTGTTAATGAATTTTTTTTTTTTTAAAGAAGTAATGTATAGGTAACTGTCAAAAAGTAAACGCCAACATAAAGTGTCTTAATAGGGCGTTGGACCACCACGAGCCGTCAGAACAGCTTCAATGCGCCTTGGCAGATTCTACAAGTGTCTGGAACTCTACTTGAGGGATGCAACACCATTCTTCCACAAGAAATTCCATCATTTGGGGATTTGTTGACGGTGGTGTAGAATTGGGTTAAGATCTGGTGACAGATGGCCATAGCATATGGTTTACATCGTTTTCATTCAACAAACCATTTAGTGACCACTCGTGCCATGTGGATGGGGACATAGTCATCTTGGAAGAGACCACTCCCATCAGGATAGAAATTCTTCACCATAGGTTGATGGTGATCACTCACTCAGAATGGCTGTGTATTTCTTGGTATTTACCATGCAGATAGGGTAGCAACCAAAGTGTTGATAAGTGTTTCTTAGGGGACCGTATAATCTTTGGCTACATGTAATGTTCTCTTAGCTACTGCATGTAGCGAACATACTCAGGCTTCACGTATCCCTCTGATTTAGAAGATAATGTTGCACAAACATTCTGATTTAAGTCTACACCATCACTGGTATTATCAGGCTGTATAGCTAGTTCAATTTTCTCTGACTCAGTACATTTATTAGCTAACGGGGCTAGGTATGTGTGGAAAGCAGCACAGAAAGAGAGTGGAAAGAGATGACTCAAGTAGTGGAGTAAACTATAAAAATGGACATTACACATGGCATATCATATTTAACAAACCAAACATTCAAATACCGGTATAGAAGGTAAAGTAAAAACCCAAACCGGTCTGTACACCAAATAACGGTTTATTTGAGCAATAAGGGAAAAGGAGGTGGGGTATATGGCCAATATACCACCGCTAACGACGGTCCTTAATCACGACATAATGCGGAGTGACTGGATACAGGCCTTAGCCATGGTATATTGGCCATATACCACAAACCCAGACGTGCCTTATTGCTATTATGAACTGGTTACCAAATAATTAGAGCAGTAAAAATAATGTTTTGCCAAACTCGTTGTATACAGTGATATACCACAGCTGTCGACCAATCAACATTCAGGGCTCGAACCACTCAGTTTATAATGTAAAATACGGTATACCAACCAGCCCTGACACTTTTGTTTTCTGTTGCTTATGTTATGTTTTATGCAATCTTGATTGTTGCTTGTATTCAAATATATGTATAATTTGCTATGATGTTTACCTGAAACAACAATATTAAGGGAAAAATGATTATACATAAATTCAATAGAAGCCCAAACAGCAGTATTTTATAACAGAGTTTTCAGATGACAGACCAATTCAATTATAATGGCGTCCGCATGCTTCTCAGCCGAAACAGTTCAGAAGGGTTTGTGAATGTATTACGATGACATTGTGACGTTTCGTTAGTTTTGAACTTCAGTAAAGTTTTCTTCGGTTGTTCGGGCACAGACATTTTTCTTTCGAGGCAAGCCGAAGTCAGTAGTAGCCAAAGTCTACGCCCCTTTCATCTGTGCCTGGTCAACAGTAGGGATTTTTCAATAAAGTCTTTGTTTTCATTCAATGAGAGACTGCTCATTTTCACGCACATTCTTTTCATTAGGAAATACTGCACCACATCTTAGTTAGATGTAAAAATTGGGCGACTAAGGTCTTCTGCAAAAACATCACAATTAATGACGGATTTCTTGAGTTATCTTAGATTCATTCTGACTATTTTGAGGAAGTGTATACTGGCTCCAGAGTTTCAAAGTGCTATTGCTGCCTTTTTCAAATTTTTAAAGAGAAGGTATTTTAAGGGAGTATGTGAGAACACTTGTTGGGTTCGCATAGGTGCCAGTCGAACTGAAGCATGCTGACACCTTAACCCTATAAAGCTGTGTAGTAATTTAACCTTCTGCTCTTTGAGACTGATGTATGATGCCAACCCAGATTAGCTTCTAACTAACCTATCGCTAATATCCACACAAGCTTGCTTGACCGGTGTACTAAATCTGTGCAGGATGATGATGGACTTCTCAATTACAAGATAGACTATCATCAGAGTCTGCCATGTTACAGTGCTTGTTTACGGAAACCGCCAGAGTCAACTCTGTGCTAATTAGCTATCTGCATCTCCGAACACCTGAGTATTAACAGAAGACGGACGCCACAAACCTGTTGTCACATAAAGATACTATCAGCTGCAACTGCGTTAACCCGGTCCAACTCCGCCCCTTTCTCAATTTTGAAAAGAGAAACGGGGTGTGCCTTTGGTGGTTAGTTATGCGTCATTCTGGTCATGCGCCCCGAAACCATCGTAGCTTGTTCCTTAGCCAGTAACTACATATGCGTTGACGTCATTTCAAAAGATTTGCTTTTGGAGAAATGGCACTTTGGTCAAATATCGTATTAATCCAACTTTATTTTTAAGCATTAAATTACCTGGTATGATGGTGCATTGATCAGTTATACCGTTTGAATACGTTATTTTTGCCCAAAGCCGATCTTTAAAACAGTAACTGTATATTTTCCATTTGTGAAATTGTTTTGATGTGATATGAAAGTAGAAAACCTTATATATTTCTAGAACCATAACGCAATTGAAATTCGATTCATATTTAGATTATTTGGCTGACAGAGCCAATTCTCCTCTAAAAAGAACATGTAACGGTAAGGCCCTTGCACTATTAGCTTCTAGCTTCTAGTCCATTATTGGGCTACTAGCAACATAGCTGTAGGTGGCCGGTTATCCATTTACATGATCGCTAATATAAACATACGTTCTCTAGCTGTACTGTAAAGTTAGCATATACATTATATACATACTGCACAAGATGTCAAATGCCGCTTAATTACAAACGCATTGATTCGCTCTGGTGCTATCCAGTTAAAATGAGGACAGTTAGTTACAATGCTAAGTTAGCTAGCTAACCTAATCAGCAAGCTCCTGTAATGGCCATTTTATTGGCTAGTACCAACCAGCTGTGCACTCGTGCAAATACATTCCTGTCGTTTTATAACATAGGTTTGCGGATAAACTCGTTCCACATTGACTAGCTGCAGTGTCCGAATAAATGCAGCTTTCCAGGCCTGACGTTAGGTTAGCTAGCTAGCTGCATTGTAAAGCCATTTTGTTTTTTTGCTGCGATGCCAGTAGCAGAACGAGGAAGCATGAATGTATTTTATCCCCGAACGAACGGTGATTAATATCCGTGAAGATGCTATTTTTCAAAATAATCTGTTTAGACATAGCTACCTGTCATACAATACCGGGTGTGGTTCTTTGTTTGTCTTCGTGGGACCTGTTGAAATCGGCTCTTCTCTTCCCTGTGAAGAAGGATATAACCGCTTGCGCAAAAAGCCCTACAATGAAAACAGGCTGACTAATCGAGAGCAGAACCACTGATTAAATGTTAGGCATTAAATCGAATTTCATTGCGCTTTTTCTGCTCAAAAAAAGACGTACACCACACATACAGTATCTTCTTTTCTATCAAAATGTGTAAATTATAGTTTATTCATCGCTATAATTTATGTAAACTACAAACAACGTTTCTACCACTCTACCAGCATAAATCAGAGTTATTTAGTGCTCCTATTTGCAATTGTTTTGTGAAATTATGACAGATTGCATATTTGGTCAATATTGAGATATTAGACATTTGTTATGGCAAACTTTTGTTTTTAGATACCTACTGTTATGTTAGTGTCATGTACTGTACATTCGGGATGAGGCTAAATTAGGATTTGAGACTGCATCAACCTCAACACTCTCTTTCTCTTAACAATGCAAACATGTCTAAATAGATTTTTAAAGTCACTCCTGATGAGACTAAATAAAGTTGACTGTGTCCTGTGAATGGCTGTTCCCAACATTCCGGTGTGTCTGTGGCCAAAGCTCCCATGACCCTCTCATTAGCTCATCACTTGACAAATTATCAGGCTTGTAACGGCAGCTGTCTTCATTCCTCCTGGGTCATATTAAACTGCTGTCATCCACACACTGATAGACAGAGGCTGTGTACGTGTGAGAAAGAGAAATAGTGTGTTTGTGAGATATAGGCCTAGGTCCGACAGAATGGGCGTTTTGTGTGTGTGTGTGCATGTGTTTATGAGATACAGAAGCTGTACGTTTGAGAGACAGAGGGAATGATGGAGAGAAGGGGGGACGAGAGAGAGAAGGAATGAGAGACAGCGTGCCGGTGTATTTAAACATGCCACAGACATCTGATCCAAGCGATGTATTCGATACCAGAAACATTTAAAAACAGACACAGTAACACATGATCCATCCAGGCCGGCCTGGTAATCGATATGGGGATGAACTATCTGACAACATTATGTACTGTATGCGCTATCTCTCTCAGTGGGTTTGGTGGTGGTGGGGGTCCGAATGACTTGCCTCTCAATCATATTTCCTGACATAACTGGTTGCTGTTTGCGTCACCAAAGTGCACCTGTGGGCAATGTCCCCCGTACCCCACGGAGGCCGATGCTAGATTTGGAGACATGTCGTGGGGATGAAAAACACACAACCCCTGCCATTGGAATCCACCTCACCTCTGAACTCTGAGTCAGATTATAGATTTTATTTATTCATCATGCAAATTCCCATCACCCAACCTGCCTGACTCCCTTGCTGTGTCCCATCTCTCTCTCTCTCTCTCTCTTACTCCACTCCCCCCTTTCTTTCTCTCTCGTCTCCCCCCTATCCCTCGCCACCGCCCCAGGGCCCCTACCCCTCGCCACCGCCCCAGGGCCCCTACCCCTCCCCACCACACCTGTTCGCAGAGTTCACTCATGTTTCATGATCAATGAGGTGAAGATACATTTGGCTGTCGTAAATTTACCCCTTAGCCCCGCGCCTCACCCCTCAACCTCATGACAATCATTTTTTATTGGACAGAGATGCACATTATTCAAACACCTGTCTGAATGGATAAACAAGTGCTTACAATGTTGACAGGATAGGGTAAGGAATGGACGGGACGGCTAGCAAACGTAGGCAGGGAGATACGCGGATCATGGGCAGGCAGCATTAGCTCATGGAGATGTACGTATGCCATCTTGTATGTGTACAAAACAAATACCAACCATATCACAGATGACAAGATGTATGCTGTTGCTAGGCGTGCTGCATGAGCATGTGAAGACAAGCCAGTGACTACTGTCTGTCCATGACAGTGGATGGTGTGTTCAGTTACTTTCCCATTCTAAGGGAAAAGAAGAAGATGATGATGGTGATGCATGTGACATGTTACTGTCACAGGTAATAATATGGTTATTGTTGGGGGGGGACAGAACATGTCTGTAAATCCTCCAGGCATTCCATAAACCATGTGATTACGATTTCAAATCAAATAGGGACCTACCATTTTTTATTTCCAGGCTATTTCTGTGGCGTAGTGCATTTATATAATAATCATATCAAATTGTTAATCAAACCTCATGACTGACCACACTGAGAAGATAACATATCTCTATTTCGCCAGTCTCAACTTAATAAGATGATCATGTGCTCTTGCTACCAGAATATAAGTATACTCTCACTGCCCATCTTGTTCCGTAGACCCAACACTCTCTTATATCAGCCGCACGCGTCCTCAGATTACAGAGCCCCAACTACTACTGCTGATGCATGGTGTGTGGTTGTCGTTGTTGTCGTAAGCCTACCCTAGGTGCTGGGACAAAGGTGGCGGGTTGTGGGGGGAGTTGGGTTGTGAAGGCACGTGCGTGGTGTTTAAAATCAACCTCGGAACGATGAGAGGAGACACTGAAGTGATTTGGTGCAGAAAGGAGGAAAATGATACAGATGCCCCAGGTGGGACAAACAGAGTGGTATGGGGTGATTCAACCAGTTAGAGATAGGGGGCAGTATTTCCAATTTGGATGAATTGCGTGCCCATAGTGAACTGCATCAAAATCTGTCCTAAATTGCTAATATATGCATATTATTATTAATATTGGATAGAAAACACTCTGAAGTTTCTAAAACCGTTTGAATTATGTCTGTGAGTATAACAGAACTCACAGGGCAGGCAATCTTCCAAACAAGTTTTGAAATCCTGAAAGTTGGGGCAACTTTGAAGTCATCGCACCCTCCCTTCCCAACAAGTTATGGATCGGGAAACACTTCCTACGTCTTCCACTAGATATCCTCATTCAGTAGAAAGTGTAATGGAGCATTTGCTGTGAACTTTGACCTAATGGGAAGGAAAGTAGTTGGTGTCGCAAAAGGATGCCATTTTGTTGTGGTGCGTTTGCCTTTGAGTGCTTCGGCTGTTCCAATCAGCCCCAGATGAAAACGAATGATCCGGTTGGAATGCTATTGGATATATATGATTATAACATCCTGAAGATTGATTCTGCACTTAGTTTGACCAGTTTCTTCAACCTGTAGTATGTCATTTGGAAGTTTTGATGCAAAGTTATCCTGGACCAGAAGTCATTTTTTGGGCATTTGAGCTGAAAGTGGTAGCAAATGCTGCTACTTGGACACTAGAATTGAACATTATGAAACAAAACGATTTATTGTTGAACTAGGACTCCTTGCACTACATTCTGATGAAAGATCATCAAAGGTAAGGGAATATTTATGTTGTAATTTTGTATTTCTGTTGACTCCAACATGGCGGAGAAATATTGTTACTTCTGAGCGCCGTCTCAATGTTAGGCTTTTTCCGTAACGTAAAAAAAAAAGTGACAGAGCGGTTGCATTAAGGACCAGTGTATCTTTAATTATATGTAGAACATGTATCTTTAGTCAAAGTTTATTATGAGTATTTCTGTTATCTGGCGTAGCGTTCTATAATTCCTCCGGATATTTTGGAGGATTTTCTGAACATGGCGTCAATGTAAACCGAGATTTATGGATATAAAATGCATATTATCGAACAAATTATAAATGTACTGTGTAACATGTCATATAACTGTCATCTGATGAAGATTTTCAAAAGGTTAGCGATTTTTTTTTTAATCCTGCTTTTGTGATTTTTATCTTTTGCTGGAAAAAAATGGCTACGTTTTTTCTTTGGTTTGGTGGTGGTCTAACATAAATATATGTTGTGTTTTCGCCGTAAAACATTTTAAAAATCTGACACGCTGGGTAGATGAACAAGGTGTTTATCTTTCATTTGAGGTATTGGACTTGTTAATGTGTGGAGGTTAAATATTTCTAAAGAATATTTTTGCATTCCCTGCGCCACCTTTTCAGCTGAACGGGGGGGGTGGAGTTCCTGTAGGGGAACCCATCACCTTAACATTAGTTCCCATCATGGGGTTTGTATCATCATCAGTCAAAGCCAGCGGAAGACAGCCTGGGTGTTAACAGTGCTGCATAATAGATTGGCTTTCAGTCTGGCTTGTGATATCATTAATGTGTAATACAGTACTACAGTGTGGGACTAATTAAGAGCAGGTGGTGGACTGGAGAGGATTTAGGCTGACTGAATTCAGAAGTCAGACTTCCATGCTAGAGAAAATCTCTCCTCCGGACCCCCAGCCGCTCCATGTATTTGATGTATTCCAAAGCTAACACACATGATTCAACTTGTCAACTATGTAATTATCAAGCCCTATGATAGGTGAGTCAGGTGAACGAGTTCAGGGGTACAACTAAATTGTGAAACTACTGGGGTCCCAGAGGAGAGGTTTGAAACCTCTCTAGCACAGAGGTTATCTCAGCAATCCACCTTGAGGTTGAACTGGACCCTACCCTTGAGTTTGAACTGGCCCCTAACCTTGAGGTTGAACTGGCCCCTAACCTTGAGGTTGAACTGGCCCCTAACCTTGAGGTTGAACTGGCCCCTAAACACAGACCTAGGATCGGATGTCCTCAGCCTAAATCCTCATTAGGATAGAACATATCTGACCCTGGAACCAGCGGTTAAGGTCAACTCCTATCAACTCCTACAACAGAACATACTGTAGTTAAACAAAGGAACAACACAATCAATAGGGAAATTTAGCTTTGTTTGCACATCATGAATATTCCTCAGTAGATTAACTGAATCTGCCCACACTGTTGCCTAGAGGACCGCTAACATATCTATTACACTCAAGGGGATTGGACTGGATGAATGTAACACCCCTGAACTGTTAGGATGAAACACCCCTGAACTGCCCTGTTGGTCTCCCACCCCGACCCCTCTCTGCAGTGTGGCAGTAATGCATGACAGGTGTAGTCTTCATGACTTTGAGCGGAACGCAGTAGTCGGGGGTGTAAATTAACAGCGTCGCCAGCCGTTCCGTTCCACGCCCTCAAACATCCCAGAGTGGCTGAGCCATCAACAGCTCCATGCAAATCACTGGGCAATAGAAATGCAGAATGGAGATTCAATGAGATAATGTCTCACTGTAGCAATTAAAATGGATCATGGGGTTTAAGTAATGAATTTGGCTGCAGAATTCCAGTAGTAAGGAGGAGACCGAAAAAACAAACCACCAACTAAACCATATTTTCTCTCTCCTCTCTCCCTCTCTCGCTCACTAGCAGTTCATTTAGCTCACACTCTCCCTCTCTCTCTGACACCATCTCTCTCAAGTGTCCATCACGAGTGCTTAGGACATAAATCTTTTTTAGGACTCCTCCTATTTTTAGACCCAAGAGTGGTGGACATAGGCTAGTGGCGATCACTCTAAGGCAACGTCGCAAATGTCAGCCTTTTGCACACAGTGCATTACTTTTGACCAGGGCCCACAGGGATGACCACAGGGTTCTGGACAAAAGTAGTACACTATTTAAGGAATAGGGTGCTATTCGGGATGCAGACTAAGACTCCTCTCGCTCCCAAGGGTGAAGGAGGTCACTGCTGAGACTGCTACAGTCAGAACCTACCTACTGTTACGCCCAAACAATGTGTCCCTTAAGCTAAAAGTGCATGAGCTAAAGCTTTATAAATGGATGATATGCGATGCTAATAACTAGGTTACGTAGTGCCTGTTGGGCAGCGGCCAGTTCCAAGTGATAAATACAATGATTTATGATATCGCCTTCCCCCTTTAACCAATCTACTAGAGCATTGGTAGTGAACTGTGGCCATCCTGTCCATCTAGCACATCGCTAATTTGTGCTAGGCAGGTACACGGCGTGACATTTCTGTGCAGAGGGGCGCACCACCAAATAAAAATCAACCCAGAGGAACCTGATAATGCCCATTTGCATGACTTTATGTTCCTACAGGCAATGGGATATAGGTAACTTGTGTTTCATAAGCACCTCAAAATAGGCCAAGCCGTTACTAAGGGACAACATTATAGACCAGTGGTTCCCAACTCCGGTCCTTGTGTAACCCCGACAGCACCCATTTTTGTTGTCGCTGCGGACAAACATACCTGATTCAACTCCTTGAGGGCCTGATGATTAGTTGACAAGTTGAATCAGGTGTGCTTGTCCAGGACAACAAGAAACATATCTACTGTTGAGGGTATTCGAGGACCAGAGTCAAGAACCACTGTTATAGACCATCACATGTTTTGACACTTTATTCTCTGCTGTATCTACAATGTGATTTAGTTACACCGTCCCATCGCATGTAGGCATCGTAAAGGCCATGCAGACTGTGTTTCATTGACAAGCATCTTATGATGTATTCAGATTCAGTTACATCTAATTTCAGTCACACAGATATTTGTGTTTCCTCTGAGCGTGACACATTCAAAGCGATGTCCTAGAGCAGGGATGGCCAACTCCAGTCTTCAGGGGCCTGATTGGTGTCACACTTTTGCCCCAGCCCCAGCTAACACACCTGACTTCAATAATCAACTAATCATGATCTTCAGTTTAGAATGCAATTTGTTTAATCAGCTGTGTTTGCTAGGGATGGGGAAAAAGTGCAACACCACTCCGTCCCGCGAGGACTGAAATTGCCCATCCCTGTCCTACAGAGCATGGGTCCAGTGTGTCTTGCTGTGTGAATAATGAGAGGAATAGGGGAGGAGGGACGTCCTCTCGGCCTCTGTTACTTGGCAGACCCCAGAACCCTTACTCAGACTTAGAGTGCCCCACTCAGATCCCCCTTGACATAAACTGACCCTTCAAACTGCTTCCAACAGATGAGATCAGTAATCGTGAGGTGTGATATGAATCTCCTCAAGTGACTGAAGGCTGAAATAGTCTCAGTTAGGTAAAACTACGCACAAAGGCAATGGATGCAGCACAACAGCACACGTGTAATAACAGTGAAGAGATGTTTGGTGTTATGGCTCAGTCGGTAGAGCATGGCACTTGCAACGCCATGGGTCGTGGATTCAATTCCAGCTGTGGCCACCCATAATTAAGGTTTATCTGGATATTTCACTCTTAATCTGGTGACTTTGTCCTGGCATAAAAGTCACCAGTCTTGACCTTTTAACAAGGGCAATGCCTTGTGATGTTTTGTGGGGCACGAGTGTTTGTGGGGCATTTATTGATTCCCTGACTCACAAAGCAGTCAAACAACGTGCCTGAAAGACAGTGTTGCCACTGTTATAAACACTTTGATTTACACCTTTAGTTCACAAGCCCAACATTGTGAAAAGCTGCAGGCCGGGTTCTAGCTCTGTGGACAGTTAAAGTACATTTATATGGCCCCCATGACCCACAGTGGCCACCTGTGACTGTCACATTGCATGTGTATAAATGTATTTTATTGTTTTCTCTTGCGTTATTTTAGATCCTCGGCAACCCGTGGCACGATGTGTCAGTGGAATGCCACACAGTTTGATGAGGTATAGGTTATGCACGTACTTACTGTGGTGTTTTCACAATCTTTCTGAGAGATCATTCTGACTGCGGTGAAATAGACAATTGGCCAAATTAGGAGAAGATCACACCCACAGGTCATGATCTGATCATTTGTCTTATTTAAGACCCTGTTTGAACCTCTAATCAAGCAGGTTTTAAAGACTCTTACAAGTCCTAGAACTAGGTTAATGAGAGAATTAAAGGGTCACACACAGAGAGGAGGGAAACAGCCCTAGAACTAGGTTAATGTGAGGGTTAAAGGGTCACACACAGAGAGGAGGGAAACAGCCCTAGAACTAGGTTAATGTGAGGGTTAAAGGGTCACACACAGAGAGGAGGGAAACAGATCTAGAACTAGGTTAATGAGAGAATTAAAGGGTCACACACAGAGAGGAGGGAAACAGCCCTAGAACTAGGTTAATGTGAAGGTTAAAGGGTCACCCACAGAGAGTAGGGAAGTGAGACAGTGTAATTAGGGAAAACAGTGGAAACCCAGGGGGTGTTAGCAGGGAAAACATTGGAAACCCAAGGGGTGTTAGCAGGGAAAACATTGGAAACACAGGGGTGTTAGCATGTAAAACAGTGGAAACACAGGGGGTGTTGGCAGGGAAAACAGTGGTATCCCAGGGGGTGTTGGCAGGGAAAACAGTGGAAACCCAGGGGGTGTTAGCATGTAAAACAGTGGAAACACAGGGGGTGTTGGCAGGGAAAACAGTGGTATCCCAGGGGGTGTTAGCATGGAAAACAGTGGAAACACAGGGGGTGTTGGCAGGGAAAACAGTGGTATCCCAGGGGGTGTTGGCAGGGAAAACAGTGGTATCCCAGGGGGTGTTGGCAGGGAAAACAGTGGTATCCCAGGGGGTGTTGGCAGGGAAAACAGTGGAATCCCAGGGGGAGTTAGCATGGAAAACAGTGGATTATAGCGCTCAGCAAGCTCCAACTTGTGTCATGCACCAAGTTGTGTCAAGAGCAAACACATGTCAAGTGCCAAGCCGTGTCAAGCCAGAACAGTCACTATCACAGCCATGGACAAACCCTATCAAATCTACTTTGTTCTTACAGGCCTCTACAAACTTGAATATGCTATTGCACTTATGTAGCAAACAAATCCAATGCCAAAGCAATAAGACCAGACAGGGGTTTTAAAAAAAGGAATGCGACAGGTGAGACTGCTCTCTGACGAGTGTCTGTGAGTGACTCAGGCAGCTAACGCGGCTGCCAATCACAAAACTCGCGGCTGCCAGTCGTAAAACCTTTACCCCCCCATATCCCCCTCAGAGAGTCTACCAGAACAAGACGAAGCATCATACGTTTCCAACTTAGCATACTCAACTCCCACCTCCCACAGGACCAAGAACATTAAACAGCTGATTTACTTAAGCTTAAACCTTCGTTAGTGTTCAACCCTATGATGATAGGATGATACATTGGATGTCATGAGTCTTTGTCTTATTGAGTTACAGTATTGTGCTCGCGGTCCTTAGAGACTATTATACCAGAATCAATCCCTAATACCTCGCTAATGCTGCTAATGTTTACATGGTATTTAGTGACTACTATACATATGTGTTATTTCATAGTTTTGATGTCTTCATTATTATTCTACAATGTAGAAAATAGTACAAATAAAGCAAAACACTTTTGACTTGAACACAATAGTAAATGATCCGTCCTCAATTAGACTTAACACTATAGAGTGACCACATGTTGTCCTAGTTGTGTGGGACAGTCCCATATTTTGTCCCACGTCCCGCAACCAAGCAATCATGTCCAGCATTTGATCAACAAATTCAAACGTCACTCATTTAGATTTTTTTTTATAGATTTCCTTAAGAATTTCAGTCAGTCACTTGCAGTCACTTTGTGCTTATGTAAAGATTCGGAAAATATTAAGACCCCTTCCCCTTTTGCACATTTTGTTACATTACAGCCCGAAATGCATTAAATTATTCTCTTTCCTCATCAATCTACACACAATACCCCATAATGAAAGAGCGAAAACAGGTTTTAGACATTATATATATATATATATATATATATATACATAAAACTGAAAAACATTATTTACATAAGTATTCAGACCCTTTGCTATTAGACTCAAAATTAGCTCAAGTGCATCCTGAATCCATTGATCATACTTGAGATGTTTCTACAACTTGATTGGAATCCATCTGTGGTAAATGCATTTGATTGGACATGATTTGGAAAGGCTCACACCTGTCTCTATAATGTTCCATGTAAGTGCAGAAACTAAGCCATGAGGTCAAAAGAATTGTCCGTAGACATCCGAGACAGGATTGTGTCGAAGCACCGATCTGGGGAAGGGTACCAAAACATTTCTGCAGCATTGAATGTCCCCAAGAACACAGTGGCCTCCAGTATTCTTAAATGGAAGACGTTTGGAATCACTAAGACTTCCTAGAGCTGGCCACCCTTCCAAACTGAGCAATAGGGGGATAAAGGCCTTGGTCAGGGAAGTGACCAAGAACCCGATGGTCACTCTGACAGAGCTCCAGAGTTCCTCTGTGGAGATGGGAAAACCTTCCAGAAGGACAACCATCTCTGCAGCACTCCACCAATCAGGTGTTTATGACAGAGTGGCCAGATGGAAGCCACTCCTCAGTAAAAGGCACATGACAGCCCGCTTGGAGTTTGCCAAAAGACAGGTAAAGGACTCTCAGACCATGACAAACAAGATTATCTGGTCTGATGAAACCAAGATGTAACTATTTGGCCTGAATGCCAAGCGTCACATCTGGAGGAAACCTGGCACCCTTCTTATGGTGAAGCGTAGTGTGGGCAGCATCATGCTGTGGGGATGTTTTTAGAACGGCAGGAAATTGGACACTACTCCGGATCAAGGGAAAGATGAACGGAGCAAAGTACAGAGAGATCTGTACTTTGTCATGACTGGGGCAAAGGTTCACCTTCCAACAGGACAACGGCCCTAAGCACACAGCCAAGACAACGCAGGAGTGGCTTTGAGAGAAGTCTCTGAATGTCCTTGAGTGGCCCAGCCCAGACATGAACCCAATCAAACTGCTCTGGAGAGACTTGAAAATAGCTGTGCAGCGACACTCCCCATCCATGGGTATGACTCTAAAAGCTTGCCACACCTATATTTCAGGAGTTTCTCCGATTCTTCTCGGCAGACCCTCTCAAGCTCTGTCAGGTTGAATGGGGAGCAATTTAATCCATTTTAGAATAACATAGTAACATAATAAAATATAGAAAATTCAAGGGGTCTGAATACTTTCCGAATGCACTGTATATGATCTGGATGTGGTACTGCTGACGTCAAACACTTCTCCAGGCATTGTTGGGATCTGATATTCTGTGCAAGACCAGACGTTGAGCCAATGTCATAGACCTAACATCAACCAATTCTCAAACGATTTGGGGCTAAATTCCAGCTAAACTTGGAGAGGACAGTTATGCTACTTACAAAAAGTGTGCTACCGATGAAGAGCTACAAAAGTAAGCAAATAGCTGTATCAGACTGCAAGGATATACGGTCATTTCACATTTGTGTTGCTTTCATATTTACTGCTACTTCACTCAATCCCGTTTTACATTCCCTGAGACCAACCAGAATTTCCTTGGCCGCATATTGCAAGATTTTCATAAAACACATGTGGTTTCTTGTTTCTGCATCACTACATTTTGCACGAGGCAAAAGAGTAGCTTCGCTTCAATTAGCTCATTAGGTGCAGGGCTGTAGTGCTGCCTGAGTACACCAGGGCTGTAGTGCTGCCTGAGTACACCAGGGCTGTAGTGCTGCCTGAGTACACCAGGGCTGTAGTGCTGCCTGAGTACACCAGAGTGTCGCTCAGCCACTTCTCACAATGGTGCTCATTTAGTCAAGTTAGATCAAAGCTGAATCAATGTCTTGGAAGATCACATAATGATCAGTTAGTATTCTACATAACACAACCATAGTACAACGTTACTGTCACACCAAACACACCACCATATGTCTTATCAGACTTTAGGATGGTTAGCTGAATAGCCAAAAAAATAAAATATCATACGCGGCCAAAACTGTGAATGTCCTGCAAAATCCTCCTGTTGTCCCACATCTGGATATTTGATTGAATGTGGTCACGGTACTAAAACTGTTTTTCTGCCAGTCTGTTTATTTATTTACCCCCCCTGGTCCTTCATCACCGACTGACTGGGTTGGCTGTCAGTGGTCTCATTTACTGTTATGTGATGCGCCTCTGACTGCGCACTAAGCATTTACTGTTATGTGATGCGCCTCTGACTGCGCACTAAGCATTTACTGTTATGTGATGCGCCTCTGACTGCGTACTAAGCATTTACTGTTATGTGATGCGCCTCTGACTGTGAACTAAGCATTTACTGTTATGTGATGCGCCTCTGACTGCGCACTAAGCATTTACTGTTATGTGATGCACCTCTGACTGCGCACTAAGCATTTACTGTTATGTGATGCGCCTCTGACTGCGCACTAAGCATTTACTGTTATGTGATGCGCCTCTGACTGCGCACTAAGCATTTACTGTTATGTGATGCGCCTCTGACTGCGCACTAAGCATTTACTGTTATGTGATGCGCCTCTGACTGCGCACTAAGCATTTACTGTTATGTGATGCGCCTCTGACTGCGCACTAAGCATTTACTGTTATGTGATGCGCCTCTGACTGCGCACTAAGCATTTACTGTTATGTGATGCGCCTCTGACTGTGCACTAAGCATTTACTGTTATGTGATGCGCCTCTGACTGCGCACTAAGCATTTACTGTTATGCGCACTAAGCATGTACTGACTTAAGCCGTTGGATGGGGCAACATTAGGAACTTACTGTCTGTCGGACTGACAATAAAAGGGTGATGACAAGTTGGAGCCTATGGGGACGGCTCCTCGGCTCGCAGCTGTCTGCAGTAAATAAAAACATCTAGTTCACGACATACCACCCTACAACTGTTCAAAACAGCCCAATGTTTGTGTTACAATTACGACAGCCATGGCCATGCTAAATGTTATTATTATATAAATATATACATACAGTATTTGTCATTTCTAAACAGAAACAAGAAAATACTTAAATAAAAGAAAAGCAGTACATTAAAAAGTTGGTAATAAACCACCCCGTCAACACTTTACACCACGTTATGGCAAAAGGTTTGGGCTAAATTTGACCTGATCACTTTGATAGAAGATTCAGCAGGAATTCCACAAAGTATTACTCTAGTAGTTGAGTTAAAGCGTTGCACTACCACAGTCATTGAGTATAGAATTACTAGCTGAGTCACAGTACGCCGACCCCGCGCTGTCAGCCAAGTCACTGTATTAAACACTCTGTGCAAACTTCATTCTTTCAAGGATCAGAAATGAATCAAGTACCAGTTGTGATTGGTAGTAAAGGTAGCAATAAAGGTAGAGTAGTACTGGTAGTGTTTCATTCTAGACCACAAACAAACACGATAGAAGACCATTCTAAAAAGCTGTGCTGGTATTCAGCACAAATGCCATCCCACAACAAACACGTGTACACACGCCTAAAGCAAACGGATGCCTGCATTATTTACAGAGCGCACCAAAACAGCATCCCCCCCTTTACAATGCACTTCACCCATTTGACCCTGAGTCCCCTTACCCTTCACCCCCTGTACTATATCCTCGGACCCCTGAACCCTGACCTGACTCACTTGTTGCCTGGTTTTGTCAAGGCTGTGCAAGCTAGAGCTCTCTGCTGCTGGCCCATGTTCTGGACCAGGTTCTTCTTATTGTTCTTCTGCATCTCCTGGCCGGACTGGCTGGGACTCACAGACCAATGGGTCCAGATCCCAGTGAAAAGCTGCAGTTAATAATTGTCTATAATGACTACAGGCCGATCCAGGACAGGTCCAGTTAACACGGGTCTATAATGACTACAGGCCGATCCAGGACAGGTCCAGTTAACACAGGTCTATAATGACTACAGGCCGATCCAGGACAGGTCCAGTTAACACAGGTCTATAATGACTACAGGCCGATCCAGGACAGGTCCAGGTAACACAGGTCTATAATGACTACAGGCCGATCCAGGACAGGTTCAGTTAACACGGGTCTATAATGACTACAGGCCGATCCAGGACAGGTCCAGTTAACACGGGTCTATAATGACTACAGGCCGATCCAGGACAGGTCCAGTTAACACGGGTCTATAATGACTACAGGCCGATCCAGGACAGGTCCAGTTAACACGGGTCTATAATGACTACAGGCCGATCCAGGACAGGTCCAGTTAACACGGGTCTATAATGACTACAGGCCGATCCAGGACAGGTCCAGTTAACACGGGTCTATAATGACTACAGGCCGATCCAGGACAGGTCCAGTTAACACGGGTCTATAATGACTACAGGCCGATCCAGGACAGGTCCAGTTAACACGGGTCTATAATGACTACAGGCCGATCCAGGACAGGTCCAGTTAACACGGGTCTATAATGACTACAGGCCGATCCAGGACAGGTCCAGTTAACACGGGTCTATAATGACTACAGGCCGATCCAGGACAGGTCCAGTTAACACGGGTCTATAATGACTACAGGCCGATCCAGGACAGGTCCAGTTAACACGGGTCTATAATGACTACAGGCCGATCCAGGACAGGTCCAGTTAACACGGGTCTATAATGACTACAGGCCGATCCAGGACAGGTCCAGTTAACACGGGTCTATAATGACTACAGGCCGATCCAGGACAGGTCCAGTTAACACGGGTCTATAATGACTACAGGCCGATCCAGGACAGGTCCAGTTAACACGGGTCTATAATGACTACAGGCCGATCCAGGACAGGTCCAGTTAACACGGGTCTATAATGACTACACGATCCAGGACAGGTCCAGTTAACACGGGTCTATAATGACTACAGGCCGATCCAGGACAGGTCCAGTTAACACGGGTCTATAATGACTACAGGCCGATCCAGGACAGGTCCAGTTAACACGGGTCTATAATGACTACAGGCCGATCCAGGACAGGTCCATTTAACACGGGTCTATAATGACTACAGGCCGATCCAGGACAGGTCCATTTAACACGGGTCTATAATGACTACAGGCCGATCCAGGACAGGTCCAGTTAACACGGGTCTATAATGACTACAGGCCGATCCAGGACAGGTCCAGTTAACACGGGTCTATAATGACTACAGGCCGATCCAGGACAGGTCCAGTTAACACGGGTCTATAATGACTACAGGCCGATCCAGGACAGGTCCAGTTAACACGGGTCTATAATGACTACAGGCCGATCCAGGACAGGTCCAGTTAACACGGGTCTATAATGACTACAGGCCGATCCAGGACAGGTCCAGTTAACACGGGTCTATAATGACTACAGGCCGATCCAGGACAGGTCCAGTTAACACGGGTCTATAATGACTACAGGCCGATCCAGGACAGGTCCAGTTAACACGGGTCTATAATGACTACAGGCCGATCCAGGACAGGTCCAGTTAACACGGGTCTATAATGACTACAGGCCGATCCAGGACAGGTCCAGTTAACACGGGTCTATAATGACTACAGGCCGATCCAGGACAGGTCCAGTTAACACGGGTCTATAATGACTACAGGCCGATCCAGGACAGGTCCAGTTAACACGGGTCTATAATGACTACAGGCCGATCCAGGACAGGTCCAGTTAACACGGGTCTATAATGACAGTTACAGGCCGATCCAGGACAGGTCTAGTTAACACGGGTCTATAATGACTACAGGCCGATCCAGGACAGGTCCAGTTAACACGGGTCTATAATGACTACAGGCCGATCCAGGACAGGTCGAGTTAACACGGGTCTATAATGACTACAGGCCGATCCAGGACAGGTCCAGTTAACACGGGTCTATAATGACTACAGGCCGATCCAGGACAGGTCCAGTTAACACGGGTCTATAATGACTACAGGCCGATCCAGGACAGGTCCAGTTAACACGGGTCTATAATGACTACAGGCCGATCCAGGACAGGTCCATTTAACACGGGTCTATAATGACTACAGGCCGATCCAGGACAGGTCCATTTAACACGGGTCTATAATGACTACAGGCCGATCCAGGACAGGTCCAGTTAACACGGGTCTATAATGACTACAGGCCGATCCAGGACAGGTCCAGTTAACACGGGTCTATAATGACTACAGGCTGATCCAGGACAGGTCCAGTTAACACGGGTCTATAATGACTACAGGCCGATCCAGGACAGGTCCAGTTAACACGGGTCTATAATGACTACAGGCCGATCCAGGACAGGTCCAGTTAACACGGGTCTATAATGACTACAGGCCGATCCAGGACAGGTCCAGTTAACACGGGTCTATAATGACTACAGGCCGATCCAGGACAGGTCCAGTTAACACGGGTCTATAATGACTACAGGCCGATCCAGGACAGGTCCAGTTAACACGGGTCTATAATGACTACAGGCCGATCCAGGACAGGTCCAGTTAACACGGGTCTATAATGACTACAGGCCGATCCAGGACAGGTATAGTTAACACGGGTCTATAATGACTACAGGCCGATTCAGGACAGGTCCAGTTAACACGGGTCTATAATGACTACAGGCCGATCCAGGACAGGTCCAGTTAACACGGGTCTATAATGACTACAGGCCGATCCAGGACAGGTCCAGTTAACACGGGTCTATAATGACTACAGGCCGATCCAGGACAGGTCTAGTTAACACGGGTCTATAATGACTACAGGCCGATCCAGGACAGGTCCAGTTAACACGGGTCTATAATGACTACAGGCAGATCAAAGTAATTGTAATCCGTATAGCTGTCTTCAGAATCTTGAGTCTTCAGAATCTTGAGTCTTCAGAATCTTGAGTCTTCAGAGTCTTCAGACAGAATTAGATTATTCGGGAACACATGTTCGTCTTGTTGTAGTTGAATTGTCCAGCCTCTGAGGACATTTAGAACAAAAGAGGTAAAATGAGAACTAACAACGTTAGTTCATGTTTGGAGAACAGAGATTTCCGTCTGCAACATTTCCGTTGAGAAATATCCGCGCGCAACCAAAGCAGTTCATGATGAAGTGACCATGGTTCGCTGTTCGTCCCGCTTCCTTGCTTGGTCTCTCTCGCTCTCTTTGTTAATGTCCCTCTCTCACTGGCACTCATTCACTCCCTTCCTCCCTCCCTCCTGTTCACACTCTCAGCCCCAGCTGTTTTACGTAGCTCTGTTGACACAACCATACATACGATACAGAGCTCGATGGAAACTAATAAAGACCCAATGCTGACCCCGTGTGTAAGCTTAGTACAGGGAACCTACCCAGACCATTCCAGACCCTCTACTGCATCCTCATTCTATAATCACAGACACATAGACATCACTTTATGTCCTCATGTGACAAAAAGCTGCTGGACTGGTGGCTACAAAGGGGCAGCCAATGTGGATATGTTGAGGGGATTCCAGGTCAAGCAGAGGGCTAGGGGACCTTAACCATGTGAAAGTGAAGTATCGTCTTCCAGCCAGACAGCTGAGTAAGAGGTACAAGTGCATCAGTCAGGGCCAGGCTGACAGAGCATGGAGGAAGAGGGGGCCTCACACCAGCCAGGGGAGGAATGCCCTGATGCACTTCCTTGGTCTGGGGGTGGGATGGTGGGATGCGGGGCATTGGGAGGAAGGGGCATGTGGAGGAAGAAAGGTGGGGCTATGGGGGGCTTCTTCAGGGTAGTCAGCTGTCACAGTGTTGGGTTGAGAGACAGGGAGGGGGTGAAAGGGAGATGGATGTCCTAGCTAAGGTCTTCCCCTCACTCACTGTGTAGAAGCTATTACCAACACACATTAACACTTTCTACATAGGCTACATAGTACTAACACTTTCTATATAGGCTACATAGTACTAACACTTTCTATATAGGCTACATAGTACTAACACTTTCTATATAGGCTACATAGTACTAACACTTTCTATATAGGCTACATAGTATTAACACTTTCTATATAGGCTACATAGTATGAACACTTTCTATATAGGCTACATAGTATTAACACTTTCTACATAGGCTACATAGTACAAACACTTTCTATATAGGCTACATAGTATGAACACTTTCTATATAGGCTACATAGTATGAACACTTTCTATATAGGCTACATAGTATTAACACTTTCTACATAGGCTACATAGTACAAACACTTTCTATATAGGCTACATAGTATGAACACTTTCTATATAGGCTACATAGTACTAACACTTTCTATATAGGCTACATAGTACAAACACTTTCTATATAGGCTACATAGTATGAACACTTTCTATATAGGCTACATAGTACTAACACTTTCTATATAGGCTACATAGTACTAACACTTTCTATATAGGCTACATAGTACTAACACTTTCTATATAGGCTACATAGTATTAACACTTTCTATATAGGCTACATAGTGTGAACACTTTCTATATAGGCTACATAGTATTAACACTTTCTACATAGGCTACATAGTACAAACACTTTCTATATAGGCTACATAGTATGAACACTTTCTATATAGGCTACATAGCATTAACACTTTCTATATATGTTACATAGTATTTACACTCTACTATTATCTTTAAAGAGTTTTTTTTTAAATGATGAATACATGACATACAAATCTTTCACTTGTTTCAGAAATAATGTGTGTTTAAATGTAGAATGTACAAACCTACACTGTATTCGCTATGCAATTACAGAGCGATCCAGAATCCAAACAGACTAATACTGTGTATGTCTGAAGTCCACATGATATGATTATGTAAGGTGAAAGAGTCAGCCCTTGCAGGTGGCTGGGTTAACCTGTGGCTGGGACAGACAGGTGCTGAGTGATATGAGTGATGATGCTCCCATTTCTGCTCAGGCCACGAAATGCAAATCACTGAGTAAGTTGAAATTGCATCTCTGTGTGTGTGTGTTTGTGTGTGTGTGTGTGTGTGTGTGTTTTGTTCATTATATGTTTTGATAGGATTTCTAGTCAAATAAAATGACCTGCTGTCAACTAATCATTCAATGGTGCTCAATTCATGAACGCCCACAGGTGTGTATTTAAATAACACATGTCTTGTTGAGAAGAACACAGGACAAGTGGCTTCAGCTATAATCACTCATGCATTTTTTCTTCCATCAGGTTGGACTCAGCCTTCTGCAGGAGAGAGAACCACAAATATCACAAGGAAAGCTCTGATTTACTTAAACAACTAAGGTAGGTTATTTTTACATTATAACATGTTACCTTCGGCTAACCGTTTTACATCTCATGTTGTCATTCAGACTTTCTGAGACAATGCACAATACTTTGACTGACATGACAACAGTAGACCTACGTATATCTAAGTATTTTTTATGTATGTTGACATCAGTATATTGCATCAGTATGTTGCCAACAACATATTAAAACATAAAGTCATAAAACTTGTCATTTCCCCTCTCTCATATCTCAGTGGGCTAAGATATTGTTCCACAAGGATGAATGCCTCTTCAGGAAACCACACACACTTCAGCTGGAATGTTTGCATTAACAAGGGCTATGTTGGGCCTGTGCTTACTGGTGCTGTCCAGTCCATGTGCTTCCTCCTGGGGACGCCAGCCCTGGTCTGGTGCCTCTGGCTCTCTCTGAGTGGAAGTCTCTCTGGAGGTCTCAAACCCACCCAGGTCTTCCCTATTAACCTGTTTGCAGTGGAGCTGGTATTCTGTGTGGAGGGTTTCTTTGAGGTGGTCAACAACCTCACCCAGAACATCATGTTGCAGCAGGCTGTAGATTTCCTCTATGGCCTCTCCTGGACCTGCAGGCCCCTGATCCAGAGCTGCATCTGTGTGGAGAGATACCTAGCGGTGGTTCACCCTGTAGCTTTCCTCAAGTACAGACTCCGGAGGTACAGGGTGGCGTGTTCAACCACGGTCTGGCTGCTGTCGCTCGCTTTTGCATGTTCTATCATCTCTTTATTTGGTTGTGAAGAAACCTCAGGTTTTGTGATCAGTGGTGTATATTGCCTTGGGTTGGCCGTCATTTCTCTCTGCTGCTTCTTCATCCTGCGTGTGCTGAAGCAGCCTGGTCCAGGAGAGGTAGAGGGGGGCAGAGGGGGAGAGAAGAAACAGAGGGCAACAGATCCACTTAAGATGAGAGCTTTTGAGATCATCTTAACCAACCTGGTGATCATCTTGGCGAGCTCCATCCCGGTGGTTGTTGGTTTGACCACCCTGTCATCCAGTTTTGAATACAACTGCAATGTCATCAACATTTTGGTGATGGTTAACATCTTCAGTGTCCTGGTCTCACCCCTGATGCACCTCTACAGAGAGGGGAAGCTGTCATGCCGTAGAGGGCCAGAGACACAGTAGACTTACAGGTGTGGGCACTATTGCTAGGAGATGATAAAGCGTTTTGTTAAATACGCATTGAATTAAAATTCTTCCGTCAATACCGCGGCGCAGCCTAACTTCTTAGTGCAACTGTAGTTTAAACATACAAAGACATGGCAAAGATGTAGAAGGATTTGTGTACTATTTCATTTGATAAACAGTTCTGATTGTTTTAATGTGGTGACCTGTAGCAATAGAGTGTTGTTTGATACATAGCATAACCTTAACAATTGTTGTTAAATGGGCAATCAAACAACAAAGTGTCAGAGTCCCTACCATTGTTTTTGTAAAAAGCAACTTTTAATTCATAGACAGAGCTATGGCTGCCAGGACTGACCAGCCATGATATCAAAATGATCGTTTTCATCAGGTTTTTAGATGTTGGTTTACATTGATGTTGTTTTTTATTTGACAAACAAAGGAGTTACACAAGCTCTTATTTTAGGTTCTGATGGGGTATGACAGTTGAACTAAGCTCATGAGGCATTTCTAAGTAATATATTTCAAGATCCAATGGGAATATATCATTAATTTGAAAGTCCAAGAATGGATGTCCCAAAGGCAGATTGCCCCTTTAACTAAAGCGTCATCACTTGTGAATGTTTGTTTGTTTTATTAGTTATACAATTAGTATCAGGACGGGGTGGCTAGATTGGAGATTAGGCCTATTCATTTAGCATTATTACTGGTCCAGAGGATGGAGGGATGGAGAGAAAGGGTCAAAAAGAGGAGGGAGGGCACAGATCATCCTGCTGACCTTGATGCTGAACTACTCTCCTACGATCATCAGGGCTATTCTTCAGGATCATATTTATTTGAGATCATTCAGGTGTATTCTGACCCCCATTACTTTCTCCTTCAGGGTGTTGGATAGCTTTACTCAGCCCCTCCTCTACCTCCATAGGGCTGGGAAACTGCCCTTTATCGGGGGTTAAAGAGAAGCATAACCACTGTGGGGGCATGGTTGTCTTTCATTTCTCAGGTTATCATTCTGTTCCATTCCTTTTAGTCATGCTATTTTGAGGTCTTGACATCTGTAGTAAGTGGTTTCTGGTTAAACTAAACAGTGTGAGAAGTGGGGAAGAGGATTAAGGGGTTGATTGGTGTGAAATGTTCATTGTTGTATAGCCGTTAATGTAGGTGAAATTAGGGAGTTACATTGTGAGATTTTACTATCAACTCATGTTCACCATTCCATCTTATTCCTGACTGTTTTGCTTGGTTTGACAAAATGTAACCCCAATAACATATACTACTATTTTCACTTTGCTTAGTCATATTTGAACTGGTATTACATCCTGTATAGCAGTTGCTCCTCTACTTCTATGTGATGTTCTATATCAACTGAATAAAAAGGCAAATGCAACATGTCAATTGTTGGTACCATGTTTCCATACACACAAAATGTTTATCTCTCAAATGTTGTGCACAAATGTGTTTACATCTCTGTTAGTAAGCATTTGATCCTTTATCAAGATAATCCATCCACCTGAGAGGTGTGGCAGGTCAAGAAGCTGATCTAACAGTGTGATGCTGGGGACAATACAAGACCACTCTATAATGTACAGTTTTATAACACAACACAATGCCAAAGACGTCTCAAGTTGAGGGAGAGTGCAATTGGCATGCTGACTGCAAGAATGTCCACCAGAACTGTTGCCACATAATTTAATGCTCATTTCTCTACCATAAGCCTTTAACGTAACTTTTGAGAATTTGGTAGTACGTCCAACCGCAGACCAAGTGTATGGCGTTTTGCTGATGTCAATGTTGTGAACAAGGTGTGTCCCATGGTGGCTGTAGGGTTATGCTATGGGAAAGCATAGGATTCGGACAATGAGTGATATGAGTGGTGATGCCTCCATTTCTGCTCAGGCCAAAATGATAATCCCTGAGCAGGTTGAAATTCCATCTCTGTGTGTGTACGTGTGTGTGCAAGCATCTGCATTTTGTTGATCTGGTCGAAGACACTGCATCTCAGTGCAATAGGCATCACATCCGGCCGTGACTGGGAGTCCCATAGAGCGGCATACAATTGGCCCAGCCAATTGGCCCGTCCGGATTTGGCCGTGGTAGAATTATAAGAATTTGTCCTTAACTGACTTGCATAGTTAAACAAAGGTTAAATAGAAAAAAAGACATCTTTATTTTGTTCCTTCCTGATACATTTTGATTTCTAGTAAAATAAAATGGTGTTCAATTCACCCACAGGTGTGTGTATGTAAATAACACGACACGTGACTTGCTAGGAAGAACACAGGCCAGAGAGCTTTGCATGAAATCACTTATACATGTAGGTACATTGAAGAGAGAAGGAGAGAGAAAAGTTGCACGTCAAGGTACGAGTTACACAAAAAAAGAGGGTATTTTCTTTTACATTTAAACATCACTGAGTATATTATCTCCTATTCATGTCTTAATTCAGACTTTCTGAGACAATGCGCAATGTTGTTATAGACAACGGTAGACCTATGTATATCAAAGTATTTTTATGAATATTTGCATCAGTATATTGTATCAGTATTTTGGCAACAATATATTAAAACATAAAGTCATGAAACTTGTCATCTCCCCTCTCTCACATCTCAGTGAGCTCGGATATTGTTCCACAAGGATGAATGCCTCTTCAGTAAACCACAATTACCTTGACAACTGGGATGTTTGCTTTGACCATGGCTATGATGGGTCAGTGCTGTTCTGTGCTGCCCAGGCTCCGTGCTTCCTCCTGGGGATGCCATCTCTGGTCTGGTGCCTCTGGTTCTTTCTGAGTGGAAATCTCACTGGAAGTTTCAAACCCACCCAGGTCTTCCCTATCAACCTGTATGCAGTGGAGCTGGTGTTCTGTGTCCAGGGTCTCCTTAATGTGGTCAGCTTCCTATTCAACCAGAATATCATTTTACAGAAGGCTGGTTATTTCCTCTATATCCTCTCCTGGACCTGCAGGCCCCTGATCCAGAGCTGGGTCTGTGTTGCATGGTCAACCATGGTCTGGGTGTTGCTGTCAGCCTATGCATGTTCTCCTCTCCCTTTATTAATGGGTTATCAAAAAAAATCACAGCTTATGTGCTCATCAGTGTCTATTGCATTGGGTTGGACGTCATTTCTCTCTGCTGCTTCTTCATCCTGCGTTTGCTGAAGCAGCCTGGTCCAGGAGAGGTAGAGGGGGACAGAGGGGGAGAGAAGAAACTGGGGACGACAGACCCACATAAGATGAGGGCTTTTGGGATCAGCTTAACCAACCTTGTTATCATCTTGGCGAACTCCATCCCGGTTGTCGTTGGTTACGCCACTGTGTCATCCAGACTTTACTACAACTGCAATGTCATCCCATTGTTGCTAATTGTTAACAACTTCAGTGTCATGTTCTCACCCCTGATACGCCTCAGAGAAGGAATGCTACCATGCTGAAGATGGCCAGAGACATGTTAGACTTACAGTTGCAGGCACTAAAAGTACAGGTTTTTAAAATACTTTGGATTGTTTTAATTTGGTGGCATGTAGCAATAGAGTTCTTGTTAAAGGGGCAACCAAACAACACAGTAAAGCTGCATCACTTGTTTAGCATTATAGTGAATTCTGGTTTGTTTAATCAATTGCTTTGTAACGGCTGTCGTCGGTGGAAGAAGGTGAGGACCAAGGTGCAGCGTGGCACGTGTTCATGATATTTAATATAATCAAAACTGAACACCAAACAAAATAATAACTAGGAAGAACGAACAAACGAAACAGTCCTGTCTTGTGAGTACACACAAAACAGAAAATAAACACCCACAAAACCCAGGTGGAAAAAGGCTACCTAAGTTTGATTCTCAATCAGAGACAACTAACGACACCTGCCTCTGATTGAGAACCATACCAGGCCAAACTCAAAAACCAACATAGAAAAACAAACAGACTGCCCACCCCAACTCACGCCCTGACCAACTAAAACAAAGACAAAACAAAGGAACTAAGGTCAGAACATGACATGCTTTGAACTTAGGGTCCTTGTCTGTCACTAAGGTTGCATTATGATATTAAATGTGTGTGGACGGACTGTGCATGACATTTGGCTAATGCTCAAATCAAATTGTATTGGTCACATACACATGGTTAATGCTGTTATTGAAACACAACATTCTTGCCCTGACAGTGGACACTCCTACAAAGTCATTAGACTCCATCCACACTGGAATGAAATGTGGACACACTTGACGTTAAAGGGATGGTTCAGGATGTTGGTAATGATGCCCTTTATATACTTATCGAGAGTCAAAGGAACCCGTGGATACCATTGTTATGTATCTGCATCCAGTATGAAGGAATTTGTAGGTAGGTAGCTTGAGACCTGTACACAAAGACTTACGACTTAGCGTTGGATTGCGAAACTACCTCTACCAATCTTCAAATAGGATGCAAATGCTCAGGAAGTAGAAAAAGAGCCTCCTGAACTCTCTCTTTAGCATCAGCTATTTTAATGACGGATGCACGTCAATTCAAAAGTCAATACATGCTAGTCTTAATGAGTGTCATCTTGTTTTGAGAACTCTTCAAACCATACTGTGGATGCCACATTCTAACCCCTGGACAGAGGTATAGACACACATTCCCACCCAATTAGAAGAAACTGCAGAAGGTACAATGAACTACAACTACATTTCTTACCTGGTCATGAAAAACCACTGTAACTTCAATCAATTTGTAATAATAACATTGCCTATCCATGAATATTAGCTTACTTCCTGTGATTATAAAACTTGTTTTACACTGTGTAAAAGTGTTAAACCTCTCCAGATCCACTAATTACCTCTCCTCTTGTTTTCTCCCTCTCTCTCTCTCTCTCTCTCTCCCTCAGAACACAGCTCTTTCTATTCTTCAGAATCTAAAGTAACAGAGGATGTGTAGAAATGTAGGAACCAGACTCCTCTTTCCCCCATCCCGTCAGGTTTAACCACACTGGGTGTTTGACTATTTTGACTCTTGGTGCTGGGTGTGGCCCAGATGTCTGCCAGTCTACCTGGGAACAGAGGTGTTAAATTGCCTCCTGGTTATGGTCACCAACACCTGTACCTGAGGCTGGTGGAGGACGGCCCTTCTGTCCTGGTGAACCAGGAGATCTTCACCATCAACCAGTCTGTTATGGAGCTTCTCTACTGCCTCTACTTGTCCCACTGACCTGATTGCAGCTAGCGTGTCTCTCTGCCACTGATCTGGTGTCTCGGTTATCGAAGTTAAAATCCTGGAAATATTGTGGAATTGTTCCAAGACATTGTTGCATGGAAAAGTTCTCTGCTACTTTCTGTATCTTACATGGATTCTGTGGATTCCCCATTGGATCTGGAAACACCAGCAAGGATAAGAACCCCAAAGCATGCATGTAAATGAGTTTGGTAGCTGATGGGCTGGTCCTGGGGCTGGCTGCTGACGGGCTGGTCCTGGGGCTGGCTGCTGAGGGGCTGGTCCTGGGGCTGGCTGCTGACGGGCTGGTCCTGGGGCTGGCTGCTGACGGGCTGGTCCTGGGGCTGGCTGCTGACAGGCTGGTCCTGGGGCTGGCTGCTGACGGGCTGGTCCTGGGGCTGGCTGCTGACGGGCTGGTCCTGGGGCTGGCTGCTGACGGGCTGGTCCTGTGGCTGGCTGCTGACGGGCTGGTCCTGGAGCTGGCTGCTGACGGGCTGGTCCTGGGGCTGGCTGCTGACGGGCTGGTCCTGGAGCTGGATGAGGGTCAATCTCATCCTCTTCTTCCAACTCACTGTCAGACTCCGAATTGACAGAGACATCCTCATATTCTGAAGATTATTCCAAAATTGAAGACCCTCCTTCCAGAGCTTCTCTCTGCAAAAAAAAAGTCAAAGGCCCTCTGAGCAGAGATGATTTTTGCCATACTAATTGATTGTGGTAAGGAGCTACACATGCAAAGCTATTTATTTGTTGTGTCCCTCCCCCAATTTGCACCTGGCTGGGGTAGAGTCTTGGTGTCACGATCGTCGTATAGAGTAGACAAAAGTGCAGCGTGATGTGAATCCATTGTTTAATGATTGACGAAAAAAAACACGAAGTACACTAAACAAAACAAACAAACAAACTAATAAGACCAACGTGACCGCTATGGAAACTCAGTGCAAACATGCAACATAACATAGACAATAACCCACGTAATACACAAAGACGATGGCTGCCTAAATATGGTTCCCAATCAGAGACAACGATAAACACCTGCCTCTAATTCAGAACCAATCTAGGCAACCATAGACATATATAAACATCTAGATGGTAAACAACACCATAAACCTACAAAACCCCTAGACAGTACAAAAAAAACACACAAAAAAACACATACATCACCCATGTCACACCCTGACCTAACCAAAACAATAAAGAAAACAAAGAATACTCAGGTCAAGGCGTGACACTTGGAATATACTACATTTTTTACAATGTATCAAAATAATGTATTGTAATAACATTGTGTAGTTTTTATTGGTGCTATGTTGAAACAGCAGGCCCAGGAAGGAGGAAGACAGAGTGAATGCACACAGCAAACCTTTTGATTTCATTTTAGTTTGTTTTCACCTACACACTATTCCACACTTTTATTACCCTCAGGTCCAGTGGACCCGAACACCACATATGTAATATAAATGTGTAGGTGGGTGCACAGTGTGAACTCAATGAAAATGTGTTCTTTTACATGTTCTTCACAGACAATTAGCCAGACTAATGATTTTCAGGTTGAAAACATTATTTATTGTATAATGTTTCTATTAGTAATTATAAAAAATGGGTCCACAGACCCGAACACCACACAAGGGTTAAGAAATGTAATATATTTTAACAGAGAATGTACTTGTGGTTTTTCTTAATTCTCCGTACTGGCCAATGATTACAAGAGCGATTCTGATCCAACCATTAATTCATACATTGTTGTACCTGAGAGAATGGAAGTTCAATATATAGTTAAATGTAATAGGCTAATGTTAACAAGTTAACGTTGCCCAAGAATGGAAGTTAGGCTAGCGAGCAAGCATTCTAGCCAGGTAGCCTAGGACAAATAAATAAATAAAAGCATGTACTGTATGGCAGATTGATAGATCATTTCCTCAACATGCAAGAGAGGAGGATGGCATTGGTGTTTCTCTACAAGTTTTTCTACTTGCACGAATGAGCATGCACCCCCCCAGACACACACAGAAACCAGAACCATGGACAGCCACATCATATTAGGCTTATGTTGATTGGACTAAATTATTTTTCAAATCTTTTAGTTGTCACTGTATTAGACTAAGCAGACGTGATGTGAAATGTTGAAATGTTGAAGTCGAAATGGTGGTTGAATAGTGGAGGCAGCTCCTGTTTTCTATGCCACGTGTGACTACTCTCTGTGGTTCTAAATCAACAGTTGTTTAGTGGTCTGAAAATGGGGGGAAGAATGTACTTGCTTGACTATGCTGTTGGACATGGAACTGTCTGTTACTGTACTTTTTCCACATTTTGTTACGTTCCAGCCTTATTCTAAAATTGATTAAATATTTTCCCCCCATAATCATTCTACACACAATCCACCATAACAACGAAGAAAAAAACATGTTTTTATACAATTCTGCAAAAATAAAATTGAAATATCACATTTATATAAGTATTCAGACCCTTTACTCAGCTTTTTTGAAGAACCTTTGGCAGCGATTAAAGCCTTGAATCTAATTGGGTATGAAGTTTGGCACACCTGTATTTGGGGAGTTTCTCCCATTCTCTTCTGCAGATCCTCTCAAACTCTGTCATGTTGGATGGGGAGCATCGCCGCGAGTACAGCTATTTTCCGGACCCTCCAGAGATGTTCGATTGGGTTCAAGTCCGGGCTCTGGCTGGGCCACTCAAGGACATGCAGAGTCCTGTTCCAATTCCATTCCTGCGTTGTGTTGTTTGTGTGCTTAGGGTCATTGTCCTGTTGGAAGGTGAACCTTCGACCCAGTCTGAGGTCCAGAGTGCTCTGGAACAGGTTTTTATCAATGATCTCTCTCTACTTTGCTCTGTTTATCTTTCCCTTGATCCTGACTAGTCTCCCAGTCCCTGAAAACATCCCCACAGCAAGATGCTGATTGGTGGAGTGCTGCAGAGATGGTTGTCCTTCCTCAGTTTGGCCGGGTGGCCAGCTCTAGGAAGACTCTTGGTGGTTCCAATATTCTTCCATTTAAGAATTATGGAAGCCACTGTGTTCTCAGGGACCATCAATGCTGCAGAAATGTTTTGGTACCCTTCCCTTGATCTGTGCCTTGACACAATCCTGTCTTGGAGCTCTACGGACAAATCCTTTGACCTCATGGCTTGGCTTTTGCTCTGACATGCACTGCCAACTGTGGGACATTAAATAGAAAGGTGTGTGACTTTCCAAATCATGGCCAATCAATTGAATTTACCACAGGTGGCCTCCAATCAAGTTGTAGAAACAATTTCGAGTCTCATAGCAAAATGTCTGTATATTTATGTATATAAGATATTTCAGTATTTCTAAATTACCCAATTACCTATTTACTGCTATTGCTTTCAACACTACCCACCTGTGGCCCAGTAAATTATGGCCTGCAGACGGTGCAGGATGGACCCTATTGTTTTGGGATACTACTCAGCACCTGGTGGTAACGCATTCCCAACATCCCAGCGTGTGGATTATTCTTCTACATTAGTGTACCAGGGAGTTGCAGCACCGTGAACATCGCTGCATATATCATATATGCAGTATACTCCACTGGAGTACGTATTGTGCAGAATATACAGAGCCTTAGGTGCATTATGCAGCAGAAGACCAGATCCTGGGCTTCCTCCTGTCAGTGGAACCCTCTCCAACAGGTTGCGTGGAAAACATGGGACAGTCATATGGAGAAAAAGCAGCAATAAGTTGTCTTTTGGACACCGACAGTGTTGCCAGGTGTTACTGTGACCATTCGGTGTGACTATATTGCCGCTCCAGCCACGGCACCTTTGTCGGGGACGGTTGCGACTGAGACCTCGGCCCCCACTGGACCTCAGCAGTTGTCTGCTATGGAGACTGAGCCCACACCAGATGTCATTGCTGATTCCCCTTCCACTGCTGTGGAATCTGGGGGACCCCCTCCCCGGCTCGGGTGGCCTATGCGATTCCAGCAGCAACTCCATGCGGTAGTGAGCCTATGTTGCTGACTAGACCACCAGTAGCGAGAGCTACCTGGCGAGCCGTAGCCAGCGACAGAAGCCCTGTCTACCTTTGACTCTCAGCCTGTTCCTGCACTAGAAGACCCTATAGCAGCACCGGAACGCTGCTACCTCCGATGATTGGTCCAGCCTTGATCTGGGCCCACACCACTGTCACCAGCTACTGACAGTACAGCTTCAACTGACCCAGCCACAGACCTGGTTCCCATTTGGGGTGTCCAGGATGCCTCTCTCCAGCATGCACCACCTGACCCACCTCCAGTCCTTGTCCTGCTAACGCTGGACTCAACCCACGACGTGACTGTGAGCTGACACAGCGGCCTCACCAGTGCTGACCACACAGAATTCGCCACCCAGTGTCATATCCCAGGTGCACTACCTATTTCTGCTCTGTGGTCCAAGTTGATCCACCATCTTTCCTGGACTCACCAACACCTCCTCCTGATCTGGTCCTGACCCTGGGTCTACGGTTAGGGCCTGATTCGGGTCCTTCTCTGGGACCTCCTCTGGTTCCTACACTGGGGGAATTGCCTGCCTCAGTTGGGGACCACCGCAGCCATGACTTCTCTCCTCTGCTTGGGCACAGCCTGCCTCTGTGAGGGAACCACAGCCGGGCCTGCTCTCTGCTGCTGGGGCCTTTATTAGTATGGGAACAACAACCACCATTGCCTGTTCTCCTCTGCTCGAGTAATGGCCCGCTTCATTATGAGAGCTTATGCACAGGCCTTCTCTCCTTACAAGGTTTGCACTGCACTTCCCTTTACAACATACTGTTCTAACACAATACATGTAATTCTATGTTTCAAAGGAAAAAAACATATCTCACCTGGAAATCGCATCTACAGCAAACTGCTAAAATTTGCAAGAGCAGGCACTCGTCCAGCACTCGTCCAGTTGAAATGTTACTTGTGATTTAGTAACTTTGATTACCAGGTGGTGCCGTTTCAGAAAAAAAGATGAATTACATCCAACTACGTGAATATTTATAATTCACTTTAAATGAAATAATCGTGTGTGAGCAGACCAAGTAATTTGGTGTTACTCTAAAGTGGAAAGGTGGAATAAATGAGTCAGGAGTAGGTTTCCTTAATTGAACAAAGTTCTCTATTGTGGGATTTCTTTCAATTCAAACATAGCTCATTAGTACCGTCAGTTGTGCTTAATTGCCTCTGATCACCTTGAATCTCATGGCTGGCTGGGCTTTTAGTCATGAGCCCAGCCTGCCCTCCGGTGGTCCTTCCACACATGTCGCTCTTTATCATAGGCCTAAGTGTGCCAGGTTGTTTTATGGGAACAGCTAAGATGTAGTGTTCTATAACGTGTAGCTACATCAACGATTTTAATTGGCTTATGCAGATTTTGAGACAGATGTCTCAAAACATTTCGCAGGTATGGACCCAATCATTTCAAACCGTGAATACACTGGAATACGATCACATATGCTTCTCTATTTATGTGTGGCAATACTTGCTAACAGATTTCCTAAAATAAAATGATTTTGATTTGATTTACTGGAGATTGTATTACTTTATGTCAAACAATAACAAAAATATAAACTCAGCAAAAAAAGAAACCTCTCACTGTCAACTGCATTTATTTTCAGCAAACTTAACATGTGTAAATATTTGTATGAACATAACAAGATTCAACAACTGAGACATAAACTGAACAAGTTCCACAGACGTGACGAACAGAAATTGAACAATGTGTCCCTGAAGAAAGGGGGGGGTTAAAAATAAAAATTAAGAGTCAGTATCTGGTGTGGCCACCAGCTGCATTAAGTACTGCAGTGCATCTCCTCCTCATGGACTGCACCAGATTTGCCAGTTCTTGCTGAGATATGTTACCCTACTCTTCCACCAAGGCACCTGCAAGGCCCCGGACATTTCTGGGGGGAATGGCTCTAGCCTTCACCCTCCGATCCAACAGGTCCCAGACGTGCTTAATGGGATTGCGATCCGGGCTCTTCGCTGGCCATGGCAGAACACTGACATTCCTGTCTTGCAGGAAATCACGCACAGAACGAGGAGTATGGCTGGTGGCATTGTCATGCTGGAGGGTCATGTCAGGATAAGCCTGCAGTAAGGGTACCACATGAGGGGGAGGATGTCTTACCTGTAATGCACAGCGTTGAGATTGCCTGCCACGACCACAAGCTCAGTCCGATGATGCTGTGACACACCGCCCCAGACCATGACGGACGTCTCACAGTACAGACATTGCAATTTATTGCCCTGGCCACAACTGCGGCCCTCATGCCTCTTTGCAGCATGCCGTGGGCACGTTCACACAGATGAGCAGGGACCCTGGGCATCTTTCTTTTGGTGTTTTTCAGAGTCCGTAGAAAGGCCTCTTTAGTGTCCTAAGTTTTTATAACTGTGACCTTAATTGCCTACCATCTGTAAGCTGTTAGTGTCTTAATGACTGTTCCACAGGTGCATGTTCATTAATTGTCTATGGTTCATTGAACATGCATTGGAAACAGTGTTTAAACCCTTTACAATGAAGAACTGTAACGTTATTTTGATTTTTCCGAACGATCTTTGAAAGACAGGGTCATGAAAAAGGGACGTTTCTTTTTTTTCTGAGTTTATAGTAATATTTATCTTATTTTATTGAGGAACCCTTACATATACTGTATTCACTATGCAATTAAAGAGAGATCCGGAATCCAAACAGACCATATGTTTTGATTAAATAAGGTGGAAGAGTCAGCCCTTGCAGGTGGCTGGGTTAACCTGTGGCTGGGACAGACAGGTGCTGAGTGATATGAGTGATTATGCTTCCATTTCTGCTCAGGCCGAAATGCAAATACCTGAACAGGTAGAAATTGTATATTTGTCTTTCTGTGTGTGCGCGTGCGTGTGGTTGTGTGTGTTTTCTTGTGTGCATGTGCGTTCATACAGCATATGCATTTTGTACATCTGTGTTTTGATAGGATTTACAGTCAAATAAACTACAGTGGTGCTCAGTTCATCACTGGCCACAGGTGTGTATGTAAATAAAACAACACGTGACTTGTTAGGAAGAACAGAAGACAGTAGCTGATCATCTCAAGGAGACCCTCGACACAGAACACCAGCTCCACTGTGAAGAGGTTTATAGAGAAAACCTGGGTGGGTTTGAGACCTGTAGAGTGACTTCCACTCAGAGAGAGCCAAAGGCACCAGACAAGAGCTGGCTAAAATCAGTCACACATGTAGGCGTTATTCCATCAGGTTAGACAGCCTTCAGCAAGAGAGACCAATATTGTGAATCAAGGTCTGAGTTACCAAAACTATTAAGGTAGGTTATTTGACATTTTAACAGAGTATATCAGGCTAATTGTCTTAACGCTCCTTTTCATGTTTTCATTCACACTTTTTGAGACAATGCACAACGTTTTTACAGACAAAAGTAGACACATGTATATCAAAGTATTGTTAATTAATAATTGCATCAGTACATTGGATAAGTATACTGCCAACAATATATTAAAACATAACGCCATGAATCGTGTAATCTTCCCTCATATCTCAGTGGGCTCGGAGATTGTTCCACAAGGATGAATGACTCATCAGGAAACCACACTTACCTTGACAGCTGGGATGTTTGTTTGGACCAGTTCTATGTTGTGCCAAAGCTTTACCATGCTGCCCTGGCCCTGTGCGTCCTTGTGGGGATGCCAGCTTTTGTCTGGTGCCTTTGGCTCTCTCTGAGTGGAAGTCACTCTGCAGGTCTCAAACCCACCCAGGTTTTCTCTATAAACCTCTTCACAGTGGAGGTGGTGTTCTGTGTCGAGGGTCTCCTTGAGGTGATCAGCTACCGATTCATCCCGAAGGCTATAATGTTACGTCAGACTGTGTATGTCCTGTATTACATCTCCTGGATCTGCAGGCCCCTGATCCAGAGCTGCATCTGTGTGGAGAGATACCTGGCGGTGGCTCAACCTGTGTCTTTCCTCAAGTACAGACTCCGGAGATACAGGGTGGCCTGTTCAACCGTGGTCTGGCTGCTGTCGCTCACTTTTGCATGTTCTCCTATCGATTCAATGGTTTATGATGAAATCTCAGGTTATGTGCTCATTACTGTCTATTGCCTTGGGGTGGCCGTCAGTTCTATCTGCTGCTTCTCAATCATGCGTGTGTTGAAGCAGCCCGGTCCAGGAGAGGTAGAGGGGGACAGAGGGGGAGAGAAGAAACTGGGGACGACAGACCCACATAAGATGAGAGCTTTTGGGATCATCTTAATCAACCTGGTGATTATCTTGGCGAGCTCCATCCCTGTGGTTGTTGGTTGGGCCACACGATCATCCAGTCTTGTCTCCTACTGCAATGTCATCCCCATGTTATTGATGGTTAACATCTTCAGTGTCCTGGTCTCACCCTGCTGCACCTCTACAGAGAGGGAAGGCTGCCATGCCGAAAAGGGCCAGAGACGCGTTAGACTTACAGTTGAGGGCAATAGTTCTTTTAGCAAAATCTATCGCTAGTAGAGCCTTGTGTTAATAAATGCGCATTGAATTGACATTGTTCTGCCAATTCCGCTGCACAGCCTAACTTCTTAGTGCCTGCAACTTTAGTTCAAACATACGAAGACACAGCAAAGGCTTAGAATAATAGACATTTTTATTTGATAAAAGGTTTGATTGTTTTAATTTCTTGGCATGTAGCAGTAACATTTTGTCAGATGCATCATATCAGCGTTAGAGTTGTTGTTAAAAGGGCAATCTGCAGTTCAAACAATAACAAAGCAGATTCCCCACCACTATTAGGGGACTAGGATCGGACTGGGCTGGAGAAAGTCTAGGATCTAGGACTAGGATCGGACTGGAGAAAGTCTAGGATCTAGGACTAGGATCGGTCTGGGCTGGAGAAAGTCTAGGATCTAGGACTAGGATCGGACTGGGCTGGAGAAAGTCTAGGATCTAGGACTAGGATCGGTCTGGGCTGGAGAAAGTCTAGGATCTAGGACTAGGATCGGACTGGAGAAAGTCTAGGATCTAGGACTAGGATCGGTCTGGGCTGGAGAAAGTCTAGGATCTAGGACTAGGATCGGACTGGGCTGGAGAAAGTCTAGGATCTAGGACTAGGATCGGACTGGAGAAAGTCTAGGATCTAGGACTAGGATCGGACTGGGCTGGAGAAAGTCTAGGATCTAGGACTAGGATCGGACTGGAGAAAGTCTAGGATCTAGGACTAGGATCGGACTGGACTGGAGAAAGTCTAGGATCTAGGACTAGGATCGGACTGGAGAAAGTCTAGGATCTAGGACTAGGATTGGACTGGGCTGGAGAAAGTCTAGGATCTAGGACTAGGATCGGACTGGAGAAAGTCTCAAATTCATAGACAGAGTTATTGGTGCAATGACTGACCAACCATGGTGTCAGGTTTTACCCATGTTTTGAGGCTTCACAGTTGTTTGTTTACATGTATGTTGTTTACAAACAAGGTTAATCAATCTCTTATTTTGGTTTCTGATATGGTCTGACAGGTGAACTAAACTCATGAGGATTTTCTAAGTAATAACAGATATAACCTGGGATGGCTAAATCTGGAAATTCCTTTGGTATTTATTGAGTTAGGTAAATCATCTTTTAGTTTGCTTGCACCTTATGAAACAATCTTCAAAATATTCTTAATTCTAATGTTTTGGTGCCTCTATGGGAATACAGAAAGCTGATTGAGGACCTTATTGTTGATGGACGTGTTTATCTTTACACCCATATCTTTCTTTCTGCTTGAAATGTGTATCTATAGTTTGATGTGTAAATTCTCTGTAATTTATGTATTCAGGGCTCATCTGGTGCCAGTTTGAATCCCTGATGAAATAAACATTAAAATAAATGCATTTAAATGTCCAAGAATGTAGGTAAGAATTGCATATTGCCCCTTTCACTAAAGCTGCATCACTTGCTCAGCATTTATATGATGCAATTAGTATTTGGACAGTGGGGCTGGATTGGGGATTGAGTCTATTTATTCAAATAAACAATATGATTGTACTGTCACATACAAAGAAGAGATGCAGTAAATTGTTTTGTTTTACAGGGTCAGCTACAGTAGTATGGTGCCCCTGGTGCAAATTAGGGTTAAGTGCCTTATTCAAGGTCAAATTAACAGACTTCTCACCTTGTCGGCTCAGGTATTCAAACCAGCTACCATTTTGGTTGCTGGACCAAAGCTCTAAATTCTATGTTTCACCTTATAGCATTAGCGTTTAGCATTAGCATTAAGCAATGAATTGTCTTTCTGTTCATATTATGTTCCACTTTGAATTTACAGTGAATTCTGAAACTTTGACTGTCAATAAGAGTATATTTAAATGTATTGAGTGACTGTGCATGCTATTTGGCTGATGTTGTCAGCATTACACATCATTCTCATCCATACATTTATATGTACATATTATTATTCATTCCTTTACACTTGTGTGTATAAAGTAGTTGTGAAATTGTTAGATTACTTGTTAGATATTACTGCATGGTAGGAACTAGAAGCACAAGCTTTTCACTACACTTGCATTTAACATCTGCTAACCATGTGTATGTGACCAATAACATTTGATTTGATTTCTAGCCCTGACAATGCACATTCCTAGATAGCCATCAGACTTCATAAACGCTGGATAGCAAACGTGGACCCCCTGACGTAGACGTTGACTATTTTAATGGCAGTCAATATAGGCTAGTCTAGATGAGCATCATTATTTTCTGGGAACTCTTCACAGCATATTGTAGGAGCTAAATCATAACACTTGGAGTAGAGATGCTCATTCTTCCCCGATAAGAACAAACCACAGAAGGTACAGTGTAAACTCTTGTCTTTAAAAACCACAGTATCTTGAATCAATTTGTAATAATAACATTGTCTATCTCTGAGTATTTAATCATACTTCCTGTGATGACAAGACTTGCATTTTACACTGTGTTATCGCAGCTCTTCCTATTATCCTGAGATTAAAGTAACAGAGGAAATGCAGCAATGTGGGAACCAAACTCCTCTTTCCCCCGATCCTGTCAGGTTTAACCACACCGGGGTATTTGACTATTATGACTCCTGGTACTGGGTGTGGCCCACCTGTCTGCCAGTCTACCTGGGAACTGAGGTGTTCAACTTCCTCCTGGGTCTGGTCACCAACACCTGGTACCTGTGACTGGTGGCCCTTCGGTGAATCAGGAGATCTTCACCATCAACCAGTCTGTCATGGAGCTTCTCTACTGTCTCCACTCACTTTTATTAGTCACCAACATCCTCTTCATCAAACGTTTTACCCTTCATTCTGCCAGGGAGTAGATATATTGGCTTGGTCACGGTCGGATGGTCCCTGTTCCAGTGCTACATCTGTGTGGAGAGCTTCCTGGCTGTGGTCCACCCTGTGGTCTTTGTGTGATCGTGAAATGGTTGCTGACACTCTGCCTACTTGTGTTAGAGTTCTACCCAAGGAGCCATCTGTTTCAATGCCGGTATTGTTGCTGGGATCCTGTTCATTGACATGGACACCAGTCTTCATACTGAGGGTTCTGAGCAGGTCCGGTCAAGGGGATGGAGGGAAAGAGAGAAAAAGAGGAAGGAGGGAACATTATGAAGAGAAGAGCCTCATATACTGTCCAGATTATCCTGTTAACCTTGATGCTGAACTACTCTCATACGATCATCAGGGTAATCATTCAGGATACCTGTAACAAAAAATGATTCTCCTAAGGGGACAGCCACAGAACCATTGTTTCTAAGAGCATAAGGGGAATGATTGTCCTGCAATTATTGCGTTATCATTCTGCTCCAAATATGTTAATCATATTGTTCATGTCATTTAGAGGTTTTGACCTTTTTAGTAAGTGGTTATTAAACTAAATATGTCCATTATATTGGTCCTTTTATATCTGTTAATCTAAATGAAATAAGGGAGATACATTGTGAAATTCTACTATGTTAGTTACATGTACCTCTGAGTCCAGGTTGGTATGGAAGTTGATTCTCTACTTCTGAGTGGTGTTCAATTTTGAAATGTTTCGCTGTATTTTTAAAAGTGTGTGGATGTCTGTCACTTGTGATTACAGCATGTCATCACATACATTGGGGCAAAACAGTATTTAGTCAGCCACCAATTGTGCAAGTTCTCCCACTTAAAAAGATGAGAGGCCTGTAATTTTCATCATAGGTACACTTCAACTATGACAGACAAAATGAGAAGAAAAAAATCCAGAAAATCACATTGTAGGATTTTTAATGATTTTATTTGCAAATTATGGTGGAAAATAAGTATTTGGTCACCTACAAACAAGCAAGATTTCTGACTCTCACAGACCTGTAACTTGTTCTTTAAGAGGCTCCTCTGTCCTCCACTTGTTACCTGTATTAATGGCACCTGTTTGAACTTGTTATCAGTAAAAAAGACACCTGTCCACATCTCAAACAGTCACACTCCAAACTCCACTATGGCCAAGACCAAAGAGCTGTCAAAGGACACCAGAAACAAAATTGTAGACCTGCACCAGGCTGGGTCAGCAGGGTCAGATAAAAATAATCACAGTGGTTGTAGACGGTGCAACAGGTCAGCACCTCAGAAGTAAATATCAGTTGTCTTTTCAAAGCCGATCATTCAGAGTATCTCTACCGCACCTGCTGTCTCTAGAGAGTTGAAAACAGCAGGTCTGGGACAAGGTAGCACATCCGGTGAACAGGTCAGGGTTCCATACCCGCAGCTTTCTCATTGGGATCCTCTCAAGCTCTGTCAGGTTGGATGGGGAGTGTCTCTGAACAGCTATTTTCAGGTCTCTCCAGAGATGTTCGATAGGGTTCAAGTCCGGGCTCTGGCTTGGCAACTCAAGGACATTCAGAGACTTGTCCCGAAGTCACTCCTGCGTTGTCATGGCTGTGTGATTAGGGTCGTTGTCCTGTTGGAAGGTGAACCTTCACCCCAATGTAATGAAAACTTGCTCTGGAGTAGGTTTTCTTCAAGGATCCCTCTGTACTTTGCTTCGTTCAACTTTCCCTCGATCCTGACTAGTCTACCTTTCCCTGCCACAGAAAATCATCCCCACAGCATGATGCTGCCACTACCATGCTTCAGGATAGGGTTGGTGCCATGTTTCCTCCAGATGTGACACTTCACATTCAGGCCAAAGAGTTCAATCTTTGTTTTATCAGATCAGAGAAACTCTATTCTCATGGTCTGAGAGTCTTTTTGGTGCCTTTTGGCTAACTCCAGGTGGGCTGTCATGTGCCTTTTACTGAGGAGTGGCTTCTGTCTGGCCACTTTACCGTAATCTGTCTGGGAACGGGGTTCACTCGCCAACAGCTAATGAAATTGCAGGGCGCCAAATTCAATCAACAGAAATCTCATAAATCAAATGTCTCAAACATACAACTATTAGGCACCACCTCGTTAATCCAGTCACAGTGTCTGATTTCAAAAAGGCTTTACAGCGAAACCTCCACAAACGATTATGTTAGGTCACCACCAAGTCATAGAAAAACACAGCCATTTTTCCAGCCAAAGAGAGTTATCAAAAACAGCAACAAATATAGATAAAATGAATCACTAACCTTTGATGATCTTCATCAGATGACACTCATAGGATGTTTTGTTCGATAAAGTGAATATTTATATAGAAAAATCTAATTTTACATTGGCGTGTTATGTTTAGTAGTTCCAAAACAGAGCCACATCAATTCACAGAAATACTCATAATAAACTTTAATAATAGATACAACTATTCTCCTTGATGTAACCGCTGTGTCAGATTTTTAAAAAAACTTTACGGAAAAAGTACACCATGCAATAATCTGAGTACGGCCCTCAGACGACAAATCAAGCCAAACATATATCCGCCATGTTTGAGTCAACAGAAATCAGAAATAGCATTATAAATATCCACTTACCTTTGATGATCTTTATCAGAATGCACTCCCAGGAATCCCAGTTCTACAATAAATGTTTGATTACTACTGCACTGTATTCCTCTTGTTAATGATCGTTAACATCTTCAGTGTCATGGTCTCACCCCTGATGCACCTCTACAGAGAGGGAAGGCTGCCATGCCATAGAGGGCCAGAGACACGTCAAATTTTCAGTTGCAGGCACTAAAAGTACAGGTTTATGTGTCAAAATATCTCTAGGCGTTGTGTTAAATACGCATTTAATAAAAACTGTTTTGTCAATACTGCGGTACAGCCTCACTTCTTAGTGCCTGAAATTGTAATTCAAACATATGTAGACAAGGCAAAGGCATAGAGTAATTTGTGTAATGTTGTAATTGATAAATCATTTGGATTGTTTTATTTATTTTTATTTTATTTCACCTTTATTTAACCAGGTAGGCTAGTTGAGAACAAGTTCTCATTTGCAACTGCGACCTGGCCAAGATAAAGCATAGCAGTGTGAACAGACAACACAGAGTTACACATGGAGTAAGCAATTAACAAGTCAATAACACAGTAGAAAAAAAATGGGCAGTCTATATACAATGTGTGCAAAAGGCATGAGGAGGTAGGCGAATAATACAATTTTGCAGATTAACACTAGTGATATCAGATGGTCATGTACAGGTGTATTGGTGTGCAAAAGAGCAGAAAAGTAAATAAATAAATACATAAAAAAAAAAAAAAAACAGTATAAAAACAGTATGGGGATGAGGTAGGTGAAAATGGGTGGGCTATTTACCAATAGACTATGCTGCAGCGATCGGTTAGCTGCTCGGATAGCTGATGTTTGAAGTTAGATAAAAGTCTCCAACTTCAGCAATTTTTGCAGTTCATTCCAGTCACAGGCAGCAGAACTGGAACGAAAGGCGGCCAAATGAGGTGTTGGCTTTAGGGATGATCAGTGAGATACACCTGCTGGAGCGTGTGCTACGGATGGGTGTTGCCATCGTGACCAGTGAACTGAGATAAGGCGGAGCTTTACCTAGCATGGACTTTAATGACCTGCCAGTGGGTCCGAATATCGAGGGCCAGCCGACTCAAAAGTGCAGTGGTGGGTGGTATAAGGTGCTTTGGTGACACGGATGGCACTATGATAGACTGCATCCAGTTTGCTGAGTAGAGTGTTGGAAGCCATTTTGTAGATGACATCGCTGAAATCGAGGATCGGTAGGATAGTCAGTTTTACTAGGGTCAGTGAAAGGCTTTGTTGAATAGAAAACTCTTGATTTGATTTTCGATTGAGATGTTTGATGTGAGTCTGAAGGAAGTTTGTCTAGCCAGGCTTATAGATGTCCACATATTCAAGAACCATCCAGGGTGGTGATGCTAGTCGGGCATGCGGGTGCATAGCGATCGGTTGAAAAGCATGCATTTGGTTTTACTCGCGTTTAAGAGCAGTTGGAGGCCACGGAAAAGTGCTGTATGGCATTGAAGCTCGTTTGGAGGTTAGATAGCACAGTGTCCAATGACGGGCCGAAAGTATATAGAATGGTGTCGTCTGCGTAGAGGTGGATCTCGCCCGCAGCAATTCAAATGCCAGAGGACCGGACAGCATGCCCTCCGATTTGACACACTGAACTCTGTCTGCAAAGTAATTGGTGTCATCCGAGAAACCGAGGCTACTGAGTCTGCCGATAAGAATATGGTGATTGACAGAGGTCGATGAAGACGGCTGCAAGTACTGTCTTTTATCGAATATGATATCGTTTATGAGCGTGGCTGAGGTGCACCCGTGACCGGCTGAAACCAGATTAGGTGGCGGTGGGATTCGAGATGGTCAGTGACCTGTTTGTTGACTTGGCTTTCAAGACCTTAGATAGGCAGGGCAGGATGGATATAGGTCTATAGCAGTTTGGGTCCAGGGTGTCTCCCCCTTTGAAGAGGGGGATGACTTTGGGGATCTTTGAAAGAGAGGTTAAATAGGGGTTGCGACAATGGCGGCAGATAGTTTCAGAAATAGAGGGTCCAGATTGTCAAGCCCAGCTGATTTGTACGGGTCTTTAAATAGGTGGCATGTAGAAATATACTTTTCTGAGACAGAGCACAATAGCATTAGAGTTGTTGGTAAAGGGGCAATCTGCAATTCAAACAACAACAAAGTTGATTCCCTACTGTTGTTTTGTTATAAAGCAATGTGATGGGGTTGGAGAAACTCTCAAATGTATAGACAGAGCTATGGACGCATGGATTGACCATCCATGACTTCAAAATTATAGTTTTAACCATGTTTTGAGGCTATACAGTGCTTGTTCACATTTACCTTTCTTCAAACAAAGAAGTTAAATGAGCTCTTATTTTGGCTTCTGATATGTTATGACAGTTGAACTAAGCTCATGAGGCATTTATAGGTAATACTCTTCAAGAATGTGTATATGTCATCAATTTAAAAGTCCAAGAATGGTTGTTGCAAAAGCAGATTTCCCCTTTAACTGTTTATAGTTTATGGTGAATGTTGGTTTGTTATATTAATTATACAATTAGTATCAGGACGAGGTGGCTAGACAGGAGATTAGGCCTATTAATTTAGCATTATTACCAGTCCAGGGGACAGAGGGTGCTGATCAGGTCCGGCCCAGTGGATTGAGGGAAGGAAAGGGTGAAAAAGAGGAGGGAGGGAACCTGATGAAGAGAAGAGCCTCCCGTACCATCTAGATCATCCTGCTGACCTTGATGCTGAACTACTCTCCTACGATCATCAGGGCATACTTCTTTGAGATCATTCAGATAAATTCTGGCCCTCATGACTTTCTCCTTCAGTGTGTTGGGTAGCTTTACTCAGCCCTTCCTCTTCCACCTCAGGGCTGGGAAACTGACCTGCATCTGGGGTTGAAGAGAAGGATAACTCCACTGTAGGGAAATGATAATCTCGCAGGTATCATTCTTTTCCATGACTTTAGATCACATTATTGCATCTTATTGAGAAGCATTGACATTTGTAATAGGGGGGGGGGTTAAGCCTTGAGACAATTGAGACATGGATTGCGTATGCGTGCCCTTCAGAGGGTGAATTGGCATGACAAAAGATGTCAGCGCAACAGTTTGAGTGTGTCAAAAACTGCAACGTTGCTGTGCTTTTCATGCTCAACAGTTTCCAGTGTATATCAAGAATGGTCCACCACCCAAAGGACATCCAGCCAACTTCACACAACTGTGGGAAGCATTGGATTCAACATGGGCCAGAATCCCTGTGGAACGCCTTTGACACCTTGTAGAACAAATTGTGTCTGTTCTGAGGGCATAAAGGGGTGCAATATTATAAAGGTGTTCCTAATGTTTTCTACACTCAGGGTATATAAATACATACATAATATATACTGTGGCAAACCTCTTCAAGGTTAGGAGCGTTCGTCACAAACTAAGTGGTAAACTGTCACCAAATCACCCAAGAATGAGAGTTCGTTCGAACAGGAAAGTACCTGTGTGTTTGTTTCTCCGTCCTGGTCCACCCAGGCCGTAGGCGAGGTCAAGGATAGCAGGGTTCGGTACACGAATCGGGTTCTCGGTAGGTCCAGGTCCAAACGCCAACAGGTAAGTCCAAAACAATCCAGCTCATACACGGTAAATCCAGCCAATCTCTATAGTCTCTTTCTCTATTGTTCATAGCTCCTTCCAGCACTCTCTCTTTCTCTTCCTGGTTTTTCGTGACCCTTTATCTGTGGGTCGGCTCCACCTTCTGAGGGTTCCCCTTGCTTCTGGGACTTGTAGTTTTGGCGGTCGGCCATTTTGTGATCTGTAGTTCTGACAGGGGTGGCCATTTTAGTGATCGGGTAGAGCCCGAGTTCTCACATATCTGCCACTTATCACTCGACCCCCTTCTTTGCCACAATACTATAATATTAACTTTGCAAAACCATATTTTTACTTGTACTTGTATTACAACTTGTAAGGCAATGACTTCTTCTGAGTGATGTTCTGTATTGAAATATATTGTTGTATGTTTTAAAAAGAAGTGTGGAATAAAGCAAATCTGTCTGTCTGTTACTTATGATTACAGCATGGCATTAAATATGTATCCCACTTCAGTGATGAATGCACATGTCTTGGCTAATTGTATCACCATTTTGAAAGCCAGACAGGACACAGGAATAAAAACATTAGCTTCCACGAACATTAGGACTTGACTGATGTTTTCATTGGCTATTTGCATGACAGCCAACATTGTATTTTACATTTTGTAACTGTCTCTGTAGGAGTAAAATGCCTAAAGCTGGAGTTGATTCTGATCTTCAATATTTTTAGTTTTTTTAAAGAAAACTACACATACCGACTGACACAAAGAAAACAGATTTTACTCAACATGTTAGTGTTTTGGGATCATTGGATGTGGTTGTCATAGTTGCAACACTTATGCTTGCTTCTCTATCTACAAGAAGCTCCTTATGCATGTATACTGAACATAACCATATACTAAATAGGCAACAATTTCAAACATTTTACTGAGTTACGAAATCAGTCAATTTATATAAATAAATTAGGCCCTAATGTAGGGATTTCACATAACTGGGCAGGGGCATAGCCATGGGTGTGCCTGGGAGGCCATAGGCCCACTCACTGGGGAGCCAGGCCCAGCCAATCAGAATGAGTTTTCCACCACAAAAAGGCTTTATATCTGACAGAAATACCCCTCAGTACCCACCCTCCCCCTCATCAGAAGATCCCGAAGGCAAAGAAACTAGATGTGGAGGTTCTGGGATGGCTTGGATACACGTAGTCAGCAGTTGTGAGGACAGTTAGAAATACTGCCACATTTCTCTGAAACAATGTTGGACGTGGCTTATGTTAGAGGAATTAACATTCAATTATCTGGCAACAGCTCTGGTGGATATTCCTGCAGTCAGCATGCCAATTGCTTGCTCCCTCAAACGTTTTTTTTATATCCCAGCACAAGGTGCATCTTTGTAATGATCATGCTGTTTAATCAGCTTCTTGATATGCCACACCTGTCAGGTGGATGAAATATCTTGGCAAAGGAGAAATGCTCACTAACAGGGAAGGAAAGACATTTGTCCACAACATTTGAGAGAAATAAGCTTTTTGTGAATATGGAACATTTCTAGGAGCTTTTATTTCACCTCATCAAAAATGGGACCAACACTTTAAATGTTGCATTTACATTTTCGTTCAGTATATGTAGCCCTTTACACTCACAACCTGTATACGGGAACATAAATTGGATGCAGTGGCTATACAGTAAACATGCTTTTGATAGGATGCTCACAGATGAGCAGGGACCCTGGGCATCTTTCTTTTGGTGTTTTTCAGAGTCAGTAGAAAGGCCTCTTTAGTGACCTAAGATTTGTTTTTAATTGCCTACCGTCTGTAAGCTGTTCCACAGATGCATGTTCATTCATTGTTTTTGGTTCATTGAACAAGCATTGGAAACAGTGTTTAAACCCTTTACAATGAAGATCTGTGAAATAATTTGGATTTTTACGAACGATCTTTGAAAGACAAGGTCCTGAAAAAGGGACGTTTATTTTTTTTCTGAGTTTATAGTAATATTTATCTTATTTTATTGAGGAACCCTTACATATCCTGTATTCACTATGCAATTAAAGAGAGATCCGGAATCCAAACAGACCATATGATTTGATTATGGAAGAGGTGAAAGAGTCAGTCCTTGCAGGTGGCTGGGACAGACAGGTGCTGAGTGATGATGCTTATATTTCCGACAATGCCAGAATGCAAATCCCTGAGCAGTGTGTGTGTGTGTGTGTGTGTGTGTGTGTGTGTGTGTGTGTGAGTGTGTGCGTGTGTGCGTGTGTGCGTGTGTGCGTGTGTGTGTGTGTGTGTGTGTGTGTGTGTGTGTGTGAGAGAATCTGTGCTTGCTTGCATGTGAATTTTGTTAATCTGTGTTTTGTTCATGATACGTTCAGATTTCTAGTCAAATAAAATGCAATGGTGCTCAATTCATCACTGCCCACAGGTGTGTCTATGTAAATAACACAATACATGACTTGTTAGGAAGAACACAGGATGAAGAGCATTGGCAAAAAAACTCCATCATCTAGACGTTGTACGATCCGGTCGGACTCAGCCTTCAGGAGGAGAGAGAACCACGAGTATTGTGAATCAACTTGGGTAGGTTATTTAACATTTTAACTTGTTATGGCACCTGTTCATGTGGCAGACTTTCTGAGACATGACATTAGGCTTATATCAAACTATTTCTATGTATATTTCTTGCATCAGAATTTTGTCAACAATATATTAAATCATAAAGTCATGAATTTTCCCTTTCTCTTATCTCAGTGGGCTCGCATATTGTTCCACAAGGATGAATGACTCACCAGGAAACCAAACTCACATCAGCTGGGGCATTTGCTACGACCAGGGCTATGTTGGGCCAGTGCTGTACTGTGCTGCCCAGTCCCTGTGCTTCCTCCTGGGGACGCCATCCCTTCTCTGGTGCCTCTGGCTCTCTCTGAGTGGAAGTCTCTCTGGAGGTCTCAAACCCACCCAGGTCTTCCCTATTAACCTGTTTGCAGTGGAGCTGGTGTTCTGTGTCCAGGGTCTCCTTAATGTGGTCAGCTTCTTCACCCAGAATGTCAAGTTACAGCAAGCTGTGTATTTCTTCTATAGCCTCTCCTGGAGCTGCAGGCCCCTACTCCAGAGCTGCATCTGTGTGGAGCGATACCTGGCGGTGGTCCATCCTGTGGCTTTCCTCAAGTACAGACTCCGGAGGTACAGGGCGGCGTGTTCAACCCTGGTCTGGCTGTTGTCGACCGCTTTTGCATGGTCACGTATCACTTTAATGGGTTATGGACAAACTGCAGCTTATGTTCTCATTGGTGTCTATTGCCTTGGGGTGGCCATCATTTCTCTCTGCTGCTTCTTCATCCTGCGTGTGCTGAAGCAGCCTGGTCCAGGAGAGGTAGAGGGGGCACAGGGGGAGAGAATAGACAGGGGACGACAGACCCACATAAGATGAGAGCTTTTGGGATCATATTAACCAACCTTGTGATTATCTTGACAAGCTCCATCTCGGTGGTTGTTGGTTTGGCCACCTTTTCATCCAGTTTTGGCATCACCTGCACTGTCTTCCCCGTCTTGGTGGTTGTTAACATCTTCAGTGTCCTGGTCTCACCTCAGCTGCACCTCTACAGAGAGGGAAGGCTGCCATGCCGAAGAGTGCCAGCGTTGTGTTAAATACACATTTATTTCAAATTGCTCCTCCAATACCATGGCACAGCCTAACTTCTTAGTGCCTCCAACTGTAGTTTAAACACATGTAGAAACTGCAAAAGTGTAGAAGAATGTGTATTTTTCTTTTGATATACAGTTTCCATTGTCTTAATTTGATGGCATGTAGCAATAGCATTTTGTGGAATGCATCACGTAAGCATCAGAGTTGTTGTTAACTTAACTCCATCACTTGTTTAGCATTATAGTAAATCTTGGTTTGTTTTATTAATTATGCAATTAATATTAGTATGGTTTGGCTAGATAGTGGATTAGACCTATTCATTTAGCATGAATTAATGGATTGTCTTCTTCTTTATGTTATTTTGTCATTTGAATTTAGGGTCATTGTCTGACACTAACATGAGAGAGAGAATAAAGTAGACGGCACGGGTCAAAATTTTGATTTATGGCCCTGTGTCCAGATGACGTGTACATGTCCAAATATGGGCCTCCGGACGGGAAATCTTGTTCCTGTTGTCACGTGTTAGAGGGTGTGTAATGTTATATCTATATTGCATCTATTCCTTTGAAGTTGTCATGCTGATTGATGTCTAGGGACCTGGTTGAACTGGGTGGGTTCTGTGTTTGAACTTTTGAAAGAGTATGGCCCCACTCCCCCAGTTTTATTGTCTTTATGGTTGCTATCTCTGAAGCAGGAATGTCTGGGAGGGTGAATGTGTGTGTGTGTGTGTGTGTATGTGTATGTGTATGTGTGTGTGTGTGTGTGTGTGTGTGTGTGTGTGTGTGTGTGTGTGTGTGTGTGTGTGTGTGTGTGTGTGTGTGTTAGAAACAAGGTCCATTGGCATTGTGTCTATTTCAAGTTTTCAACAACAATAAAACAGCCATCTAAATAATGTTTCTCAGCGTAACACACTGTTGAGTTCCCTATTTAGTTCTCTTTATATGTACAGGCACAGAGCTTCCAGATGGCTCCAGCCTATGGATGTTCGGTGCATGTACACCGGGGAGATTAGAACCCCAAAGAAAAGACCCTAAAGGTCATTTCAGATTCAGGTTTAGGGTGTAATAACTTTAGGGAAACCACATTTCACACTATGTACAGACATAGAGAGCCTTCGGTAACAAGCAATACGTGTTAAATATGTGTCACAGTCAATCATGACATCCTCAGTATGAAAGGCCTTTACTTATGGCTAAACAGTTTCTACCCAGCTCATTATTTAATGCTGTGGGATAAATCAGGTGTTTCTAGGTGAGCTTAATTAAACAAATCTACAGTGAAACAAACGTGTATACTTTACACACATGTTTATTGACTTTTAAAAAGACCACAGTAACATGACAGAATTTGTGCAAATGCGACGAAATCTGCTAGGGGATATTAATTGTATTAAACAGTAGTATTCTGTAACAAGCAATACGTGTTAAATATGTGTCACAGTCAATCATGACAGCCTCTTTATGAAAGTCCTTTACTTACGGCTAAACAGTTTCTACCCATCTTATTAATTAATGCTGTGGGCATACCCAGGATTTACATGCCGGACGGATGATCTACCCATGGAGGGAAAACTTACGGAGCTTTGATGGAGCGGACAAGCGTCTTTGCGATGGTGAATTGGAAACGGATAATGGTCAGGGCTAACCAGCCCCTTTATCTGTAAGAAATAGTAAAAATGTTGAATTATAACGTGTGTTAAAATGTATGTACTAAATATTTTGAATTAAATCATTGGTTTTAAAAATGTATCTCACCCTTTAACGAAAGGGGAAGCTGTCTTTTCTCTCACGCCCTGGTCTGTCGCAGAGAAATGCAATGTCTTAAATATTAGTCAAATTTGGTAATTAATTCTAACATGTCTTAAAAAAGTTTGTACTAAATATTTTGCAATTCAATAAAAGGAATTTAAAACAGTATCTCACCCTTTAACGATAGGAAAATGTATTTTACATCATCACCCCTGTCTGTCGCGAAGAAAAAAGACAAAAAGGAAAATCAGGGTGCGTGCGTGAGTGTGCGTGTGACGGGGCAGCAGGAGTGTGTGTGTGTGTGACGGGGCAGCAGGAGTGTGTGTGTGTGTGATGGGGCAGCAGGAGTGTGTGTGTGTGTGTGACGGGGCAGCAGGAGTGTGTGTGTGCGTGTGACGGGGCAGCAGGAGTGTGTGTGTGTGTGACAGGGCAGTAGGAGTGTGTGTGAGTGTGAAGGGGCAGCAGGAGTGTGTGTGTGTGTGTGTGACGGGGCAGCAGGAGTGTGTGTGTGCGTGTGACGGGGCAGCAGGAGTGTGTGTGTGTGTGACGGGGCAGCAGGAGTGTGTGTGAGTGTGTGACGGGGCAGCAGGAGTGTGTGTGTGTGTGTGACGGGGCAGCAGGAGTGTGTGTGTGTGTGTGACGGGGCAGCAGGAGTGTGTGTGTGTGTGTGCTTTTCAAAAACAAAGGGGCGGGTGTGTGTTCGACACTGCCCAGGCATCCGCACTCAGAGCACTTTCTCTCTGTAGGGGATCGTTTGAAACCACGGTTTGCACCATCATGCATACAGCATGTCCAGATGTCTGCCGACCCCCCGGGGTTAAAAATTGATATCTCTAATCAGCGCCCCCCACCCCGGGGTTAAACATTGATATCTCTAATCAGCGCCCGGTGCCCCCCACCCCGGGGTTAAACATTGATATCTCTAATCAGCGCCCGGTGCCCCCCACCCCGGGGTTAAACATTGATATCTCTAATCAGTGCCCGGTGCCCCCCACCCCAGGGTTAAACATTGATATCTCTAATCAGCGCCCGGTGCCCCCCACCCCGGGGTTAAAAATTGATATCTCTAATCAGCGCCCGGTGCCCCCCACCCCGGGGTTAAACATTGATATCTCTAATCAGTGCCCGGTGCCCCCCACCCCGGGGTTAAACATTGATATCTCTAATCAGCGCCCGGTGCCCCCCACCCCGGTTGTAGACAAAATGTCTCGACATCCCCTCCTGTTGTTTGAATTCACCGCCTTTCTTCTCTAAACCAAATATACAAGGTGTTGCATACATGATATCTCTCGTAAAAATGCCCCTGTAAACTCATTCAGTACTTTCTCTAGTTAGGGACACGAACACGGAGCGAGTCTAGTGGAGCATACTTTAACACTATGTTAGCACAGCTTTAGCTTCAAGCCCACAGACCAATAGCCCCAGAATATTTAGCGGCCAGGACAGATAAAAAAAGATAGTCTGTGAATCCCTCCTAATGGATATTTCTGAAGGCTACTGGACATAAGTGATTGGGAAGCGACTGTTAGACGGGGATTCTCAGAAGCAAACTGCGCCCTGTCCTTTACGTAGCCCTTCACGATCACACAAGTCCTAATAACCACATACCCAAGAATATTTAGATATTAAAAACTAAAAGTGTGCACTCTGAACGACTTCGGAAGAGCAGATGAAACAGATGCTATTCTACGTTTTTGTACTAACGGCCATTGGCAATTTAACAGTTCAGGTCCCTCTCTGTCTGTCACTTGTGATTACAGCATGTCATCAAATATGTATCCCCCTTCAGTGATGATTGCATGTCTTTCATAATTGTATAAACAACATGAAACATGCCAACACGGAAAGGGCCTGCTAAAAAAATAAATAATTTGCTTCCATGAACATCGAGAAATGCCTGATGGTTTCATTAGCTATTTAAATGACACCCAACATTGTATTTTAGCTGTTGTAACTTCCTCCTTAGGAGACACAAAAAAAAATATTGATTTTACTTCATATAATAGTGTGTCTGGGATTTTTGTGGTTATCAGAATTTCGAACCTTATGCTTTCCACACTACTCAAGGGCAACTCCTTATGTCTATAGGTACAGTATATGAATATTCTTAATATGGTGGGATCCAGCATGCCAGTCTCCCGGGTGTCAGCCAATCAAAGGAATACCTGTAATGTTTTGGGCACTGCAAGATATATGACCAGGCTTTCCCTTTGTTCTCTCTCTATTCTTGTCCTGAGATTGTGTGTTACTTGTTGCAGTTTCTTTAGGGTTTTGTTTGTGGTGGGCTATGGCCATACAGTAGCTTGTGAGAGATCAGGTTCAATAAACCATTTTTATATGAGAACTCAAGAACTGTGTTATGCAGGTGAGTGAGGACCCAAAAGTGGTTTAACAGAAACAGAGTCTTTTAATGTCAAAACACAGGGAAGACATAGATCCTCTTCAGATGTATCGATTGACAAAATAGACAACCCGCAGAGAGGGCGACAAATAAATCATAAAGTCCTCTGATCTTTACAGGAGAGTCCCCTTCTAGCAGCAGAGGAGAATAGCAGGGTTAGCGGCAACAGACTGCTGGTCTCTCCGGGTAGGCGCGGGTTGTAGAGGACAGAGGTACCTGATCACACGTAGCATCTGATGAAGAGGCAGATTACGACAGGACGGGACAAGGGTGAAGCAAACGAGAATCTGACAAAGACAGAAGCAGGAAACAGAGAGAGAAATAGAGACCTAATCAGAGGGAAAAAGGGAACAGGTGGGAGAGGGTAAACGAGGTAGTTAAAGGAGATGAGGAACAGCTGGGGGAAGGAAAGGAAGAGAAGGTAACCTAATACGACCAGCAGGGGGAAACGAAGTGAAGAGAAAGAACAGGAACAAGACATAACATGACAATACATGACAAACTGTTGGGGACATGTTCTCATATATGATTTATCGAGGTCATTACATTGGTGTCAGAAGTAAAAAACAAAATTGAGCTAGCTTGCTGATTACGGTGACTAGATACGTGGATTAGCAGTAAAAGTCAACTGAAAAGGCTTTGAGGCGGCCCGAGAGTGAAGGAGGAGGCAGAAGATGATCACAGCAATAGAGTTGCTTGTGGATGACATTCGAGGGTCTGGCTGAGGAGTTCGTGAGGACATGGAGGCACCAGTCCTGCTTGAGAAAGACCGCTAGACGGATAGCGGCTGAAGTGGGCAAGGGTGCATCTTCGTCTGCTCCGATGTCGACACTGCAATGACGGGAAGGCTAGGGCTCAGAATGTAAACAAACATGTCGGCCCAGTCCCTGGTCACATCCGTAGCTGTTGAGAACCCAAAGGACTCCGGTAAGGTGGATTAGGATGTTTAAACTGTTAGCTCATTCATAGGGGTGGTCGAATGAAGATAAGGCACTTCAGCTAGCTTTGTGCCTCATGGATATTGCCTGTTTGAAATTGATTAGCACCGAGGACAGATGTCATTATAAGGGTTTAGTTGGAGCACTGGACATTGCTTACAACCCGAACTGCGGCAGTCTGAACTGAGTAATAGATGCAGGCAGCCAGGGAAGCACCGACGGGTGCTAGCTAATAACATCGAGAGCCTCACTCGGCTGGCATAATCTCACAGGCCCCCTCCATGCAGAGTGAGCTATCATGCAGCCAGTTCAGGCGCTCTCAACTACGGAGCTTTGCACACAGACCCAGATGGCTCATCTCGAGTCATTACACTGTGCACGATGTGGTGCAGAGCAGGCCAGTGCCGGAAAAGCCTGGATGGGTGGCTGAAAGAACTGAACTCATTCGTGCTGTAGCACTACAGACAGCATGTATCACTACATACAGCATGTATCACTACAGACAGCATGTAGCACTACAGACACCATATAACCCAGTAGGCAGCATGTTTCACTACAGACAGCATATAACACTACAGACAGCATGTAGCACTACAGATAACATATAACACTGCAGACAGCATATAGCACTACAGACAGCATACAGCACATATAGCACTACAGACAACTACCAATACAACGCAACACACACTCTAGCCACATGGTCTGCTGGGGATGTTGCCATCTGGGCAGGGGTGGCCCCATGGCTCCCAGAGCCCAGGGAAACGGCTCAGGTTCCACATAGATGAGGCGGTGTGGACATTTGACTCTCTTTCCCAAACCCCACCATTGCCAGGAGGAGCCAAGTGGCACGTTGGAGCAAGGCTCCACTTCCCAAAGGAGAAGATGACAGCATGCGGATGGAGCCTGCTGTTGTGGTGGGGCCGGACCTGTGTTGGTGAGTTTTGTCATATCACTGTGGAGGGGGTGCCCTGCTCTGCCCTGGAAGACACTGGGTCCATAGTTAACCCTGGTGAGGCCAGACGTTGCACCAGGTTGGACTCAGTTTGAGCCCACAGTTTTGCAGTTCCGTACAATCACAGGTGAGCTTTCAACCATGAAAGGGAAGAGGATAATGACTCGTACAGTAAGGGGCAGGACTTTTCATCATCCTATGGGGGTGGTGTCTGTGCAGAAGTCTGTGTATTCTGGGGTTAGACTTTCTTAGGAGCACATGCTGTCAGCTAGTCCTAGAGCTTCCATTGAGGGCCTGCAGCCCAACGACCCCCGTTCTCAGGCTGTCAAGGCAGCGGAGACCCATGGCTGCAACCACTCTCCCACATCTGTGTGTCTTTCCCCCAAATCCCTGTCACCCACCCCCCTCCCAGCCAAGCTACCCCAGAAGGGAGAGGGGAGGATACTGTCCACAGTGAAGGAAATATGGGGGAGGAACTATGATGGTCAGGAACAGCGGTGAAAGTTGCGTTTAGAGTTCAGAGACAGATTGAAGAGGAGGTGGGTCAGACTCATCTGGTGCAGCACGAGATCCACACAGGGGACATTCAGCCCATAATGCTGTGTCCCCCCTTATCCTGCTGGCACACTAGGAGGCAGCACACAAGGCTGTATTGGAGATGCAGTGGGCAGACTTCATAGAGACCTCAGACAACTCCTGGGCTGCACCATTAGCGATGGTTCCTAAGAAGGGGGGCATGCTGACGTTCTGTGTGGACTAAAGGTGACATCACTGGACTTGGTTAGAGGGTCTTCCTGGTTCTCCTCCCTGTGCTTCGGCCTATGCAACGCCCCAGCAACTTTTGAGCATTGGATGGATAGGGTGATGGTTGGTGTGCCAGGACAGGAGTGTCTGGTCTACCTCGACAACATCCTGGCCCATGGCAGCTCCTTCCAGTCTACGGAGTATGTTGGAGAGAGTGGCTGTCGTAGGCCTGATGCTTCACCCTGAGAAGTGCTACTTCATGAGGAGAGAGGTGTCCTTGTTGAGAAAAATGGGGGAAAAGGGAATCAGCAGTATGTAGGAAAAAGTTTGGGCTGTCTGAGACCAGCAGAAGCTGACCACCCGGAGCAACTGAAGAGCTTCCTGGGCCTGGCCTCACACTACAAGTGGGTTTGTAGGGATCTTCTCTAGTGTCGCTGCTCCCTTGATCCGCCTGCTGAAGAAGAACCAGGCCGTAACATGGACAGCAGAGTGCCAGGAGGCCTTCACATGGACAGCAGAGTGCCAGGAGGCCTTCACATGGACAGCAGAGTGCCAGGAGGCCTTCACATGGACAGCAGAGTGCCAGGAGGCCTTCACATGGACAGCAGAGTGCCAGGAGGCCTTCACATGGACAGCATAGTGCCAGGAGGCCTTCACATGGACAGCAGAGTGCCAGGAGGCCTTCACATGGACAGCAGAGTGCCAGGAGGCCTTCACATGGACAGCAGAGTGCCAGAAGGCCTTCAAATAGACAGCAGAGTGCCAGGGGGCCTTCCCATGGACAGCAGAGTGCCAGGAAGCCTTCACATGGACAGCAGAGTGCCAGGAGACCTTCCCATGGACAGCAGAGTGCCAGGAGGCCTACCACACACTCAAGCGTGCATTAATCGAGGCCCTCGTGCTTGCCCACCCTGACCCCACCTTGCTTTTTATTCTGTACACAGGCGTGAGCAATGTGGGCATGGGTGGGCTGCTGGCCCAGGTGGACCCAGAGGGGCAGAGTGTTGTAACGTACTTCAGCATAACATTCAACACGAGCACTGCTAATCTCATCCTGTTCCTCGCTTTAGTGGAGTCCATTAAACACTTCAAGTACTACCTGTGTGACTTGCCCTTCATTGTAATAACCAATCACTGACCAATAACTGCTCTCTCCAGGGACTCATGTCTTTCAAAGAGCTAGAGGGGCAGGTCGCACGCTGGTTGGAGGAACTTCAGATGTACGACTTCACAGTGGTACACAGGGCGGGGGAACGCCCCTCTAACACGGACTCCATGTCTTGTCTGCCCTGTGAGCGGGTGCTGCCACTGTGAGTGGAAAGAGACCATTGAGAGAGAGCAATGTGCAGAGGAGGTGGTCTGTGCCTCACCATGCCAGGTGTGCGTACCTGTCTGCTGTGAGCTTCAGGCTGTTAATGTGTCTCAATGGAGGCAGAAGCAAGAGCAGTAAAAAGGCCTTTAGCCAGCGGAGGCACTCTTTCCATTGGCAGAGGTGTCGGAGCTCTCCTATGCAACCAAAGGGCTATGGTCAAAGTTTGAGGCTTTGCGGCTGGCTGATGGTGTGCTACAGTGAGCATGGAAGGAGCCATCTACAGGAGAGGAGAAGTGGCAGGGGATGGTTCCCAAAGGAGCCTGTGCTCCAGGGCATGTATGGAGGACTAGTGACTGGACACTATCGGTTCGGGAAGTTTGGTGCTGTAGAGTCCATTCACAGCGATGTTCGTCACCGTATGTGAGTGACTGCGTATTCACAAGACACACACCACCCCGCTTCACCCTCAGAGCGATGGTCTTGTGGTGCGCTTCAACAAAATGTTTTCACAGCAGCAGGCCATCATCTCTGCCAACACCAGTGTGACTGAGACAAGCACCAGACAATGGTCCTCATGGCGTGCCGCACCACTGTCCAAGATACCACCGACTCTACACCTGATAGAGAAAGATGATCACCAGGTTCGGGGTTCCCCTTGATAGCCCGCCTGTTCTCTCTGGCTGGATATGTCAGGAGACCAGGAATGCCTGGAGTCAGTCCACACCTTCACCAGTGAGCAGCTGCTGAACGCAGATGTGAGGCAGAAAACAAACTACAACGTACACTTTGAGGCTGGGGAGCTGGTATGGGTTTACAGCCACCTGACAAAGAAAGGTTGTTGCCCCAAGCTGGACAGTCACTGCAGGGTCCTGGAGAGTATTGAAGAGGTGGTGTACTGGGTCCAGCTACCTACCAGGGGGAGAAAGGTGGCACTGCAACGGGAATAAGTTTGCCACATAAAAGGGGCCTCTTGTAGGGGCCTCTTTGCCCCTACAACCCCTTCCTCTGCCAATGACATTCCACCACACACCCAAATTCCCCCTGTTCCCTCTGTGTCACTGAGTGGTTCACCAGAAACACAGACTGTGCCCCCTGTAACCTCATCCTTTCCCCCCTTGTCCTTGTCCTACAGAGTGACAGCCCCCTACCACAGACTGAACACCCTTTGTCACGAGTGGACACTAACCCCATTATGCCCGTGCAGAAAGAATAGACCTCCAGGGACAAGGGACTCTATGGTGGGGGGACTCTGTAGCGACAATTATCTGTAACGGGACTCTATGGTGGGGGGACTCTGTAGCGACAATTATCTGTAATGGGACTCTATGGTGGGGGGACTCTATGGTGGGGGTAGCGACAATTATCTGTAATGGGACTCTATGGTGGGGGACTCTGTAGCGACAATTATCTGTAATGGGACTCTATGGTGGGGGACTCTGTAGCGACAATTATCTGTAATGGGACTCTATGGTGGGGGACTCTGTAGCGACAATTATCTCTGGGACAATTATCTGTATGGTGGGGGGGACTCTGTAGCGACAATTATCTGTAATGGGACTCTATGGTGGGGGGACTCTGTAGCGACAATTATCTGTAATGGGACTCTATGGTGGGGGGACTCTGTAGCGACAATTATCTGTAATGGGACTCTATGGTGGGGGGACTCTGTAGCGACAATTATCTGTAATGGGGACTCTATGGTGGGGGACTCTGTAGCGACAATTATCTGTAATGGGACTCTATGGTGGGGGACTCTGTAGCGACAATTATCTGTAATGGGACTCTATGGTGGGGGACTCTGTAGCGACAATTATCTGTAATGGGACTCTATGGTGGGGGACTCTGTAGCGACAATTATCTGTAATGGGGGACTCAATTATGGTGGTGGGGGACTCTGTAGCGACAATTATCTGTAATGGGACTCTATGGTGGGGGGACTCTGTAGCGACAATTATCTGTAACGGGACTCTATGGTGGGGGGACTCTGTAGCGACAATTATCTGTAATGGGACTCTATGGTGGGGGGACTCTGTAGCGACAATTATCTGTAACGGTTTATGAGTTTGTGGTCACGTTTATGAGTTTCAAAGAGTTTAGCGAGATCCAGATTGCAAAACATCGTACTAATACGTTGTATGTCTGAAACCCATACGATTTGATTATGGAAGGTGAAAGAGTCAGCCCTTGCAGGTGGCTGGGTTAACCTGTGGCTGGGACAGACAGGTGTTGAGTGATATCAGTGATGATCCTTCCATTTCTGCTCAGGCCAAATGCAAATCTCTGAGCAGGTTGAAATTCCATCTGTGTGTGTGTGTGTGTGTGTGTGTGTGTGTGTGTGTTTATGCATGAGTGCATTTGGTTAATCTGTGTTTCGTTCACGGTGATAGGATTTCTAACCAAATAAAATGTACTCGCTGTAAACCGAACATGCAATAATGCTCAATTCATCACTGCTCACAGGTGTGACTATGTAAATAACACAACACGTGACTTGTTAGGAAGAACAGGACAGAGAACTTTGGCTAAAGTCACTCATACATGTAGGTGTTGTACCATCGGGTTGGTCTCAGAGTTCTCCTTGAGAGAGAAGTACAAATATCACAAAGCAAGTTCTGAGTTACCAAACCAACTAAGGTAGGTTCTTTAGCTTTTTAACATCATTGACTATGTTATCTTCGGCTAACCATTTTATATCTCGTGTTAATTCAGACTTACTGAGACAATGCAGTATTTTGTATCAGTATTTTGCCAATAATATAATAAAACATAAAGTAATGAAACTTAATCTCTCCTCTCACATCTCAGTGGGCTCAGATATTATTCCACAAGGATGAATGCCTCTTCAGGAAACCACACTTACATAACCAGCTGGACAGTTTGCTTTCACCAGGGCTATGTTGTGCCAATGCTGTACGGTGCTGTCCAGGCCCTGTGCTTCCTCCTGGGGACGCCAGCTCTGGTCTGGTGCCTCTGGCTCTCTCTGAGTGGAAGTCTCTCTGGAGGTCTCAAACCCACCCAGGTCTTCCCTGTTAACCTGTTTGCAGTGGAGCTGGTGTTCTGTGTCCAGGAGTTCCTTGAGGTTGTCAGCTACCTACTCAGCCAGAACATTGTGTTGCAGCAGGCTAAATATGTCCTCTATCTCCTCTCCTGGATCTGCAGACCCCTGCTCCAGAGCTGCATCTGTGTGGAGCGCTACCTGGCAGTGGCCCAACCTGTGGCTTTCCTCAAGTACAGACTCCGGAGGTACAGGGTGGCAAGTTCAACGTTGATCTGGGTGTTGACTCTCTCTTTTGTATGTTCTACCCCTATAATGGGTTTTGAAAAAAACGCAGGTTATGTTCTCATTGGTGTCTATTGCCTTGGGGTGGCCGTAATTTCTCTCTGCTGCTTCTTTATCCTGCGTGTGCTGAAGCAGCCTGGTCCAGGAGAGGTAGAGGGGGGCAGAGGGGGAGAGAAGAAACAGGGGACAACAGACCCACATAAGATGAGAGCTTTTGGGATCATATTAACCAACCTGGTGATTATCTTGGCGAGCTCCATCCCTGTTGTCATTGGTTACGCCACCGTGTCATACAGTCTTGACCACAACTGCAATATCTTCCCCATGTTATTGATGGTTAACATCTTCAGTGTCCTGGTCTCCCCCCTGATGCACCTCTACAGAGAGGGAAGGCTGCCATGCCGAAGAGGGCCAGTGACATGTTAGACTGACAGTTAAGGACAGGCTTTTGTGACAAACTAATGCTAGGAGACGATAACACAATGCTCTAAGTACACAGTGAATTCAATACCCCATCCGACTTCCAACTTCTTACAGCCTGCAACTATAGACTAAACATATGTAGACACCGCAAAGGCGTAGAAGATTTAGTGTAATTTTTTATTCAATAAAATAGTTTTTATTGTTTAAATTTGTTGAGATACAGGAAGTTAGATGTATAGTTGTTTTTAAATCTGACTTGTTCAGCATTATAGTGGAAATTGGTTTGTTTGAATGATTATACAATGAGTAATAGAACAGGGTGGTTAGATAGAGGATTACACCTATTCATTTAGCATCAGCATTAATTATTGGATTGCTTTTTCTTCATGTTATGTTGTATATTGAATGGAGGCCCATGTCTGTCATTTTGGCTTTTATAATGGAAGATGCTTAACATAAGTCTAGATGAGTGTCATCTTGTTCTGAGCACTCTTCACAGCATACTGTAGGTTCTAAACCCTAACCCCTGGACAGAGGTATCGGCACTCATTCTTCCCTGATAAGAATAAGCCACAGCAGGTACAGTGGAAACTCAGTGTATATCCCCGTCTTGAACAACCAAAGTAACTTCAATACATGTTTCACTATTACACGTCTCCATATCACTAATTACCTCTCCTGTTGTTTCTCGCTCCCTCTTTGTCTTTGAACTCAGCTCCTCCTATTCTTCTGAGACTGAAGCAGAGGACGTGCAGAAATGAAGGAAGCAAACTCTTCTTTTCCACATCAGGTTGAACCACACCTGAGGGTTGACTATTATGACTCATGGTGCTGGGTGTGGCCCACATGTGTGCCGGTCTACCTTGGAAAGAAGGTGTTCAACTGCCTCCTGGGCCTGGTCATCAACACCTGGTACATGTGGCTAGTGGCTGGAGGCCCTTCGGTGCAAGTGAATAAGGAGATCATCACCATCAACCTAGTTTGTCATGGAGCTTCTCTGTACAAGCCTCTACTCACCTCCATTGGTAACCAACATCCTCTTCATCGAAAGTTTAACCCTTCAATCTGCAAGGATATATATTTCTGGCTTGTTCGAGGTCGGACGGCCCATGTAGCAGTGATGTGTCTGTGTGGATCGCTGCCTGGTGGTGTTCCATCCTGTGGTCTTCCTCAAGTCCAGACCTGAGGTACAGGGCAGCATGTGAGATTGTGGCATGTTTGCGGATACTGCATCCTTGTGTCAATGGGCCAGTATTTTTTTTGCACTTCTTTGGTTATCATTCTGTTCCGTTCCCTTTAATCATATTGTTCATACTATGTAGATGTTTTAACTTTTTCTGGTTCATTGTTCAACTAAATAGTGTGTGTGTGTGGGGTTAGGTGTTATTTCATGCTCACAATTCCAAACTATTCTTAACTGTTTTGCTTAGTTTGACAAAATGTAACCCCAAAAAAGCAATACTACGATTTGAACTTTGATAAATAATATTTAAGTAGTTTTACTAAATGTATAGCAGTTGCTTCTCTACTATTGAGTGGTGTCCAATATTGAAATGGTTTGATGTATGTTTTAAAAGAAGTGTGGAATAAAGCAAATCAAATTGATTCAACAGTTCAGGTCCCTGTCTGTCAGTCACTTACAGTATGATTACAGCATGTCATCCAATATGTATCCCACTTCAGTGGTGAATGCACGTGTATTGGCTAATTGTATGACAATCAGTAAACATGCAAACCCAGACAGGAACTACTGGAAGTGCTTTTCGTCCATGAACATGGGGACCTGCCCTGATGTTTTCTATGGCTGTTTGCATTACAGACAAAACGGTCTTTTAGCTGCTGTAACTGCCTCTGTTTAGGAGTAAGGCTTGATTCTGGAGTTGAGTCTTGCACTTTTCAATATACTGTATATAAAAAAGAAAACTACACAGAGAAACACAAAGAAAATATATTTTACTCAACATGTTTGTGTTTTTGGAATAATTGAAGAATTTGAATTTGAATTTGAAACCTTATGCTTGTCTGTCTACCTACTTTCAACTCCGACTGGCTCGATTCGGTCTAACGTAGCAAAATTTGAAATTGTGCTATTTAAAAAAAAAACTTTGGATAAAAGTAAAGACTCAGAGCTAGAACATGGTATATCATATATTACAGCTGAGGAACAATGGGAAGTAATTCTGCTTAATTATGGTTCCCCTTTAGCTGTTGCAAAGGTAGCAGCTGCTATTCCTGGGTTCCAGGAAAAATAAGTGAGTTTATACTGTTAAAAAAAATGTAAAATACATTCACAGATTTTACAACATACTGTGTGCCCTCAGGCCCCTACTCCACCACTACCACATACTAATTAAGTTGGAAGTTTACATACACTTTAGTTGGAGTCATTAAAACTTTTCAGCCACTCCACAAATTTCTTGTTAACAAACTATAGTTTTGGCAAGTTGGTTAGGACATCTACTTTGTGCATAACACAAGTCATTTTTCCAACAATTGTTTACAGACAGATTACTTCAATTATAATTCACTGTCTCACAATTCCAGTGGATTTGAAGTTTACATACACTAAGTTGACTGTGCCTTTAAACAGCTTGGAAAATTCCAGAAAATGATGTCATGGCTTTAGAAGCTTCTGATAGGCTAAATGAAATATTTTGACGTGTACCTGTGGATGTATTTCAAGGCCTACCTTCAATCTCAATGAGTCTTTGCTTGACATCATGGGAAAATGAAAAGAAATCAGCCAAGACCTCAGAAAATGAATTGTAGACCACCACAAGTCTGGTTCATCCTTGGGAGAAATGTTCGAATGCCTGAAGGTACCAGGTTCATCTGAACAAACAATTGTACGCAAGTATAAACACCATGGGACCACGCAGCCGTCAGACCGCTCAGGATGGAGACACGTTCTGACGACTAGAGATGAATGTACTTTGGTGCGAAAAGTGCAAATCAATCCCAGAACAACAGCAAAGGACCTTGTGAAGATGCTGGAGGAGATCTATATCCACAGTCCTATATCGACATAACCTGAAAGGCCGTGCAGCAAGGAAGAAGCCACTGCTCCAAAACCGTGATAAAAAAGCCAGACTACGGTTTGCATCTGCACATGGGGACAAAGATCATACTTTTTGGAGAAATGTCCTCTGGTCTGATTAAACAAAAATAGAACTGTTTGGCCATAATGACCATAATTATGTTTGAAGGAAAAAGGGGGAGACTTGCAAGCCAAAGAACACCATTCCAACTGTGAAGCACAGGGGTGGCAGCATCATGTTGTGGGGGTGCTTTGCTGCAGGAGGGACTGGTGCACTTCTCAAAATAGATGGCGTCATGAGGATTGATGTTGATATATTGAAGCAACATCTCAAGACATCAGACAGGAAGTTAAAGCTTGGTCGCAGATGGGTCTTCCAAATGGACAATGACCCCAAGCATACTTCCAAAGTTGTGGCAAAATGGCTTAAGGACAACAAAGTCAAGGTATTGGAGTGGACAAAGCTCTGACCTCAATCCTATAGAAAATGTGTGGGAAGAACTGAAAATGTGTGTGCCAGCAAGGAGGCCTACAAACCTGACACAGTTACATGAGCTCTGTCAGGAGGAATGGGCCACAATTCATGCAACTTATTTTAATTGTGTGTATGTAAACTTCTGAACCACTGGGAATGTGATGAAAGAAATAAAAGCTGATCAATCATTCTCTCTACTATTATTCTGACATTTCACATTCTTAATTAAAGTGGTGGTCCGAACTGACATAAGACAGGGAATTTTTACTAGGATTAAATGTCAGGAATGATGCAAATCTGAGTCTAAATGTGTTTGGCTAAGGTGTATGTAAACTTCCAACTTCAGCTGCAATAAATAGGCCATGGTGGCAAAGTAATAACAATATAGCAATTAAAAACTGGAATTGTAGGATGTGCAGAAGATGAATGTGCAAGTTGAGATACTAGGCTGCAAAGGATCAGGAGGAGCGAGATAAATAAATACAGTATGGGGATGAGGAAGATTGGATGGGCTATTTACAGATGAGCTATGTACAGGTGCAGTGATCTGTGAGCTGCTCTGACAGCTGGTGCCTAAAGCTAGTGAGGGAGGTAAGTCTCCAGCTTCAGAAATGTTTGCAGTTCGTTCCAGTCATTGGCAGCAGAGAACTGGAAGGAGAGGCGGCCAAAGGAAGAGTTGGCTTTGGGGGTGACCAGTGAGATATACCTGCTGGAGCGCGTGCTATGGGTGGGTGCTGCTATGGTGACCAGTGAGCTGAGATAAGGCGGGGCTTTACCTATCAGAGACTTGTAGATGACCTGGAGCCAGTGGGTTTGGCGATGAGTATGAAGCGAGGGCCAGCCAACGAGATCATACAGGTTGCAGTGGTGGGTAGTATATGGGGCTTTGGTGACAAAATGGATGGCACCGTGATAGACTGCGTCCAATTTGTTGAGTAGAGTGTTGGATACTATTTTGTAAATGACATCGCCGAAGTCGAGGATCGGTAGGATGGTCAGTTTTACGAGGGTATGTTTGGCAGCATGAGTGAAGGATACTTTGTTGTGAAATAGGAAGCCGATTCTAGATTTAATTTTGGATTGGAGATGGTTAAAATGTGAGTCTGGAAGGAGAGTTTACAGTCTAACCAGACCCCTAGGTATTTGTAGTTGTCCAAATATTCAATAAGTCAGAAGCGTCCAGAGTTGTGATGCTGGACGGGCTGGGCTGGCAGGTGCGGGCAGCGATCGGTTGAAGAGCATGAATTTATTTTTACTTGCATTTCATAGCAGTTGGAGGCCACAGAAGGAGAGTTGTATGACATTGAAACTCGTCTGGAGGTTAGTTAACACAGTGTCCAAGGCCAGAGGTATACAGAATGGTGTCGTCTGCGTAGAGGTGGATCAAAGAATCCCCAGCAGCGAGAGCGACATCATGGATGTACAGTAACTTGCGAAAGTATTCGGCCCCTTGAACTTTGCGACCTTTTGCCACATTTCAGGCTTCAAACATAAAGATATAAAACTGTAAAACTGTTTTTTTGTGAAGAATCAACAACAAGTGGGACACAATCATGAAGTGGAACGACATTTATTGGATATTTCAAACTTTTTTAACAAATCAAAAACTGAAAAATTGGGCGTGCAAAATTATTCAGCCCCTTTACTTTCAGTGCAGCAAACTCTCTCCAGAAGTTCAGTGAGGATCTCTGAATGATCCAATGTTGACCTAAATGACTAATGATCATAAATACAATCCACCTGTGTGTAATCAAGTCTCCGTATAAATGCACCTGCACTGTGATAGTCTCAGAGGTCCGTTAAAAGCGCAGAGAGCATCATGAAGAACAAGGAACACACCAGGCAGGTCCGAGATACTGTTGTGAAGAAGTTTAAAGCCGGATTTGGATACAAAAATATTTCCCAAGCTTTAAACATCCCAAGGAGCACTGTGCAAGCGATAATATTGAAATGGAAGGAGTATCAGACCACTGCAAATCTACCAAGACCTGGCCGTCCCTCTAAACTTTCAGCTCATACAAGGAGAAGACTGATCAGAGATGCAGCCAAGAGGCCCATGATCACTCTGGATGAACTGCAGAGATCTACAACTGAGGTGGGAGACTCTGTCCATAGGACAACAATCAGTCGTATATTGCACAAATCTGGCCTTTATGGAAGAGTGGCAAGAAGAAAGCCATTTCTTAAAGATATCCATAAAAAGTGTTGTTTAAAGTTTGCCACAAGCCACCTGGGAGACACACCAAACAAGTGGAAGAAGGTGCTCTGGTCAGATGAAACCAAAATTGAACTTTTTGGCAACAATGCAAAACGTTATGTTTGGCGTAAAAGCAACACAGCTCATCACCCTGAACACACCATCCCCACTGTCAAACATGGTGGTGGCAGCATCATGGTTTGGGCCTGCTTTTCTTCAGCAGGGACAGGGAACATGGTTAAAATTGATGGGAAGATGGATGGAGCCAAATACAGGACCATTCTGGAAGAAAACCTGATGGAGTCTGCAAAAGACCTGAGACTGGGACGGAGATTTGTCTTCCAACAAGACAATGATCCAAAACATAAAGCAAAATCTACAATGGAATGGTTCAAAAATAAACATATCCAGGTGTTAGAATGGCCAAGTCAAAGTCCTGAATCCAATCGAGAATCTGTGGAAAGAACTGAAAACTGCTGTTCACAAATGCTCTCCATCCAACCTCACTGAGCTCGAGCTGTTTTGCAAGGAGGAATGGGAAAAAAATTCAGTCTCTCGATGTGCAAAACTGATAGAGACATACCCCAAGCGACTTACAGCTGTAATCGCAGCAAAAGGTGGCGCTACAAAGTATTAACTTAAGGGGGCTGAATCATTTTGCACGCCCAATTATTCAGTTTTTGATTGTTAAAAAAGTTTGAAATATCCAATAAATGTCGTTCCACTTCATGATTGTGTCCCACTTGTTGTTGATTCTTCACCAAAAATACAGTTTTATATCTTTATGTTTGAAGCCTGAAATGTGGCAAAAGGTCGCAAAGTTCAAGGGGGCCGAATACTTTCGCAAGGCACTGTATACAGAGAAAAGAGTCTGCCCGAGAATTGAACCCTGTGGCACCCCCATAGAGACTGCCAGAGGTCCGGACAACAGGCCCTCTGATTTGACATACTGAGCTCTATCGGAGAAGTAGTTGGTGAACCAAGCTGGGCAATCATTTGAGAAACCAAGGCTGTTGAGTCTGCCAGGTCGATGAATACGGCTGCACAGTAATGTCTCTTATCGATGGCGGTTATGATATCATTTAGGACCTTAGGACCTTAAACATGGCTGAGGTGCACCCATGACCAGCTCTGAAAACAGATTGCCTAGCGGAGAAGGTACGGTGAGATTCGAAATGGTCGATAATCTGTTTGTTAATAACTTGGCTTTCAAAGACCTTAGACAGGCTGTGTAGAATAGATATAGGTCTGTAGCAGTTTGGGTCTAGAGTGTCACCCCCTTTGAAGATGGGGATGACCGCGGCAGCTTTCCAATGTATGGGAATCTCAGACGATATACGAAAGAGAGGTTGAACAGGCTAGTAATAAGGGTTGCAATAATTTCGGCAGATCATTTTAGAAAGAGAGGGTCCAGATTGTCTAGCCCTGCTGATTTGTAAGGGTTCATATTTTGCAGCTCTATCAGAACATCAGCTATCTGGATTTGGGTGAAGGAGAAGTGGGGGAGGTTTGGGTGAGTTGCTGTGGTGAGCGCAGGGCTGGGTAGGGGTAGCCAGGTGGAAAGCATGGCCAGCCGTGGAAAAATGCTTATTGAAATGTTAAATTATTGTGGATTTATCGGTAGAGACAGTGTTTCCTAGCCTCAGTGCATTGGGAAGCTGGGTGGAGGTGCACTTATTCTCCATGGACTTTACAATGTCCCAGAACTTTTTTGAGTTTGTCCTACAGGCTGCAAATTTCTTTTTAAAAAAGCTATCCTTAGCTTTCCTAACTGTCTGTGTATAATGGTTCCTAACTTCCCTAAAACGTTGCATATAACGGGGGCTATTGGATGCTAATGCAGAGTGTTTTCTATCCAATACTACTAATATGCATATATTAGCAACTGAGACTGAGGAGCAGGCTGTTTACTTTGGGCAATTTATTCATCCAAGCTACTCAATACTGCCCCCCAGCAATAAGAAGTTAAGTACACCGCCAAGACAATGCATTAGTGGCTTTGGGACAAGTCTCTGAATGTCCTTGAGTGGCCCAGCCAGAGGCCGGACTTGAACCCAATCAGACATCGCTGAAAATAGCTGTGTCACCTAAAAATATCTTTGCAGCGACGCTCCCCATCCAACCTGACAGAGCTTGAGAGGATCTGCAGAGAAGAATGGGAGAAACTCACCAAATACAGGCGTACCAAGCTTGCTGCGTCATACCCAAGAAGACTCAAGGTTGTAATCACTGCAAATTATATTTATAAAGAATTTGGCCCACCAAAAAATATCCTGCAGGCCTCTTATTGAGGAATTGCAATTTAACAATTTAACCTCTCTTGGGAAAGGGGCAGTAATTGTGACATCCGGATGAAAGCGTGCCCAAAGGCCAGGAAGCTAGGATATGCATATAATTGGTAGATTTGGATAGAAAACACTCTAACGTTTCTACAACTGTTAAAATAATGTCTGTGAGTATAACAAAACTGATTTGGCACGCGGAACCCGGATGACAAACCATCCAGGGGAAACAGAATTGAGGTCATAGGATTTTCCAATGGGTTTCTATGGGATACCCTTATACCCTGGTTGCAGTTACTGTGCCTCCCACTGGATGCCAACAGCCTTTAGAAATTGTTCAATTCTTTTCTTTTGAGAAATTAAGAATTAGTCCTATTCATTGTAAGTGTCACTCAAGGTGGTTTTGGTGCGAGTGAACAGGAGCGCGCTCCACGTTTTTTTAATCCAGTATTAGAAACAGTTTATTCCATCTTAAATTTGATTGATTATTTACGTTTTAGGGTACCTGAGGTTGGATTAGTAACATTGTTTGAAATGTTTGGACCCAGTTTACAGGTAATTTATTAGATACTTTGTAGGCATGTTGGGCAATTTGAAACCGGTGTATTTCTGAATCAAATGCGCCAAATAAATGGACATTTTTGGGACATAAAGAAGGACATTATCGAACAAAAGGACCATTTGTAATGTTTCTGGGAGATTCTGGAGTGCCAACAGAAGAAGATCTTCAAAGGTAAGGCATTAATTATATCGCTATTTCTGACTTTTGTGTCACACCTGCCTGGTTGAAAAAGGATTTTCATGTGTTTGTATGTGGGGCGCTGTCCTCAGATAATCGCATGGTGTGCTGTCGCTGTAAATCCTTTTTGAAATCTGACACAGCGGCTGGATTAACAAGAAGTTAAACTGTATTTTGATGTATAACATATATTTTCAAGAATGTAAATATTTGAATTTAATATTTTTGAAATTTGCTCTCTGCAATTTCACCGGACGCTACCTTCCCACCTGAAGTTTTAAGATCATGAATCCAAACAATAGAATAATACTGTATGTCTGAAGTGTTTGTGTGTATGTATGTGCGTGCGTGTGCATGCAGCATGTCCATTTTGTTCATCTGTATTTTGTTCATCATCTGTTTTGATAGGATTTCTAGTCAAATAAAATGATCTGCTGTAAACAAATGATACAATGGGGCTAAATTCAACAACGCCGACAGGGGTGTGTTTATGTAAATAATGCAACTTCTGACTTGTTAGGAAGAACAAAGGGCTGAGAGAGAGAGAGCTTTGGCTAAAATCATTCATACATGTAGGTGTTGTACCATCCGGTTGGGACACAGCCTTCTACAAGAAAGAAAAACACAAAAATCTGAAAATAAGGTCAGAGTTACCAAAACATCTAGGGTAGGTTACTTTACATTTAAACATCATTGACTGTGATCTACGGCTAAATATTTTACAACTCATGTTTTCATTCAGGCTTTCTGAGACAATGCACAATGCTTTGACTGACAAAACAGTAGACCAACCTACTGTATATCAAAGTAATTTTTTATGTATGTCTGCATTAGTATATTGCATCAGTATTTTGCAAACAATATATTAAAGTGAATATTCGTGTAATCTCCCCTCTCTCATATCTCAGTGTGCTCGGAGATCGTTTCCACAAGGATGAATGACTCTTCAGGAAATCACACTGACCTAGACAGATGGGAGGTTTGCTTGGACCAGAGCTATGTTGTGCCAGTGCTTTACCATGCTGTCCAGGCCCTGTGCTTCCTTGTGGGGATGCCAGCTCTGGTCTGGTGCCTTTGGCTCTCTCTGAGTGGAAGTCACTCTGAAGGTCTCAAACCCACCCAGGTCTTCCCTATCAACCTGTTTGCAGTGGAGCTGGTGTTCTGTGTCCATGGTCTCCTTGAGATGGTCAGCTACCTAATCTGCAAGAATGTGATGTTACGGGAGGCTATTTCACTCCCATTTCATCTTGCCTGGACCTGCAGGCCCCTGCTCCAGAGCTGCATCTGTGTGGAGCGCTACCTGGCGGTGGTCCAACCTGTGTCTTTCCTCAAGTACAGACTCCGGAGGTACAGGGTGGCGTGTTCAACCATGGTCTGGCTGTTGACACTTGTTTTTGCATGTTCTACTATTGATTCAATGAGTTACGTGCTCATTAGTGTCTATTGCCTTGGGGTGGCCATCAGTTCTCTGTGCTGCTTCTTCATCCTGCGTGTGCTGAAGCAGCCTGGTCCAGGAGAGGTAGAGGGGGGCAGAGGGGAAGAAAAGAAACAGGGGATGACAGACCCACATAAGATGAGAGCTTTTGGGATCGTCTTTACCAACCTAGTGATCATTTTGGCGAGCTCCATCCCGGTGGTTGTTGGTTGGGCCACCATGTCATCCAGTCTTGACTACTACTGCAATGTCTTCCCTATTTTTCTGATTGTTAACATCTTCAGTGTCCTGGTCTCACCCCTGATGCACCTCTACAGAGAGGGAAGACTGCCATGTCGAAGAGGGACAGAGACATGTTAGACTTACAGTTGTGGGCACTAAAAGTACAATATTTTCAGATAAACTTCCTTTAAGAGACTATAGAGCTTTGAGTTAAATGTGCATTTAATTTCAATTCTTCTGAAAATACCAGGTTGCAGCCTAACTTATTAGTGCCTGGAACTGAAGTTTAAATGTAGCAGACAAAGCAAAAGCATAGAAGAATTGTGGTCATATTTTATTCGGTACACAGTTTTCATTGTTTTAATTTGGTGGTATGCAGCAATAGCATTTGTGAGATACAACACATTATCATTAGAGTATTTGTTAAAGCCAATGGCCCACCACTGTTTTGGTAAAAAGCTAAGGGATGATGCAGGAGATACTCAAATGTTGAGGGTATACAGTGTTTGTTAACAGTCATGTTGTTTGCAAACAAAGGAGTAAAACTATCTCTTATTTTGGGTTCAGAAAGGGTATGACAGATGCACTAAGCTCATGAGTCATTGCTAAGTTATATTCTTCAAGAATCACTGGGTATATTTCATTAATAAATCCATTCTACGAATGGATGCAGCAATCACATATTTCCCCTTTAGCTAACCCTGCATCACTTGTTTAGCATGTATAGTGAATATGACTTTTCTTTAGTTAGTATACAATTGTTATTAGGATGGGGTGTCTTGAAATGAGATTAGGCCGATTTAATTTAGCATCAGCATTATGTCATGCATTGTCTTCTTCATGTTATGTTCTACTTTGGATTTAAAGGTCCCTGACAGTCACATTATTTGTTTTTAATGTATTGAGAGTGACTGTACTTGACTGATGCTGTCATCGTAATGCAACATTCTAGCCCTGACAATGTGTTGACTATTTTAATGGCAAATGCACGGCAATTCAAATGTCAATACATTAGTCAATATAGGCTAGTCTAGATGAGTATCATTATTTTCTGAGCACTCTTCACAGCATATTGTAGGAGCTAAATCATAACACTTCCCCGATAAGAACAAACCACAGAAGGTACAGTGTAAACTCTTGTCTTTAAAAACCACAGTATCTTGAATCAATTTGTAAGAATAACATTGTCTATCTCTGAGTATTTAATCATACTTCCTGTGATGACAAGACTTGCATTTTACACTGTGTTATCGCAGCTCTTCCTATTATCCTGATATTAAAGTAACAGAGGAAATGCAGCAATGAAGGAACCAAACTCCTCTTTCCCCGATCCTGTCAGGTTTAACCAGACCGGGGCATTTGATTATTATGACTCCTGGTACTGGGTGTGGCCCACCTGTCTGCCAGTCTACCTGGAAACTGAGGTGTTCAACTTCCTCCTGGGCCTGGTCACCAACACCTGGTACCTGTGGCTGGTGGAGGAGGCCCTTCTGTCCTGGTGAACCAGGAGATCTTCACCATCAACCAGTCTGTCATGGAGCTTCTCTACTGCCTCTACTCACCTCTATTGGTCACCAACGTCCTCTTCATCAAAAGTTTTAGATATATTGGCTTGGTCACGGTCGGATGGCCCCTGTACCAGTGCTGCATCTGTGTGGAGAGCTTCCTGGCTGTGGTCCACCCTGTGGTCTTTGTGTGATCGTGAAATGGTTGCTGACACTCTGCCTACTTGTGTTAGAGTTCTACTGTTCTGATTCAATGCCGGTATCGTTGCTGGGATCTTGTTCATTGACATGGACACCAGTCTTCATACTGAGGGTTCTGAGCAGGTCCGGTCAAGGGGATGGAGGGAGTGAAAAAGAGGAGGGAGGGAACATTATGAAGAGAAGAGCCTCTAGTACTGTCAATATCATCCTGTTAATCTTGATGCTGAACTACTCTCCTACGATCATCGGGGTAATCCTTCAGGATCATATTTCTTTGAGATCATTCAGGTGTATTCTGACTCCCATTGCTTTCTCCTTCAGCATGTTAGCTTAACTCAGTCCATCTTCTACCACTGCAGAGCTGCCCTGCATAGGGGGTTGAAGAAAGGACAACTCCACTGTACAGTCTTAGAAACAAAAATTAACTAGCACCAAAACGGGTCCTCGGCTCTGCCTATAGTAGAACCCTTTGAAGAACCCCTTTTGGTTCCATGTAGAATCATTTTGGGTCCACGTAGAACCCTTTCCTCAGAAGGTTGTACAAGGATCCTCAAAAAAATAATACCTGTAACCAAAAAGGGTTCTCCTAAGAGGACAGCCACAGAACCATTGTTTCTAAGAGTAAAGGAGAATGGTTGTCCTGCATTTCTCGCTTTATCTATCTGCTCTAAATATTTAAATCATATTTTCCATGTTATTTAGAGGTTTTGACCTTTTTAGTAAGTAGTTAATGGTTAAACTAAATAAATAGTGCATGTGAAATGTCCATTACATGTGTCCTTTTATATCTGTTAATCTAAATGAAATAAGGGAGATACATTGTGATATTCTACTATGTTACATGTACCCCTGAGTCCAGGTTGGTATAGAAGTTGATTCTCTACTTCTGAGTGGTGTTCTATTTTGAAATATATTGCTTTATTGTTTAAAGATGTGTGGGAAAAAAAAGAAAATCTGATTGAATAAACAGTTCAGTTCCCGGGTTTGTCTGTCACTTGTGATTACAGCATGTCATCACATATATATCCCCCTTCAGTGATGAATTCACGTCTTTGCTACTTGTATAACCAAAAGGAAACATGCAAACCGGAACAGGGTCTACTAGAAAAAAAACAGTAGCTTCAATGAACATGGAGAAGTGCCTGATGTTTTCACTGACTATTTGCATGACAGCCAACATGGTCTTTTATCTGTTGTAACTGACTCTGCAGGACTAAGGCCTAATTCTGGAGTTCATTCTGATTGTCAATATGTTGGTTTTAAAAGAGAAGTACACACTGACACACAAAGAATATATCTCAACTCAACATTTGACTGGTTTTGGGAAACATCGAACACCAAATGTGTCAGGCTTAGTTATAATGAA